>NW_025721149.1:0-300000 GCF_922984935.1 Meles meles
CAATCTCAGGTCCCTGAAATCATGACCTGAAGTAAAGTCAGACACTTAACTGACTGAGCCACCCAGGGGCTCTTTGGTGACATGAAATTCTTATCAAATATTCCTCTGAATGTAAATGGAATAAATGTTATAATAAAAAGGCACTGGTATCAGAATGGATTTAAAAAAAAGATCTATATACTTCTTATAAGAGACTCATTTTAGATATAAAGATACCACCAGATTGAAAGTGACTGGATAGAGAAAATCTACCATGATAATGAATGTGAAAAGAAAATCAGAGTAACCATATTTATATCAGAATAACTAGATTTTAAACCCAGGATTGTAATGAAAGATGAATGAGGACACTATTTCCTGATTAAGGAGTCTCTCCAACAAGAAGATCTGACAACTGTACATATTTTTGCCACAAACATGTAAACATCCAGATATATAAGCAATAAGTCACATAAAGAAACTGATTGAAACCAATATGATAAGAGTGAGTGTCTTAGAAGAGCGAGGTGTGAGGTGACTGGATGATGGACAGTGTGGAAGGTGTATGCTATGGAGAGTGTTGTGAATTGTGTAAGACTGATGAATCAAAGACCTATACTCCTGAAACAAATAATACATTATCATTAATAAAAATATAAATTAAATAAAAACCCCTCAACAACGTTGTTATAGAATGAATATAAACCAACATGATAAAAGTCATATGTAAAGACCCACAGTCAATATAATCTTCAAAGCAGAAAAACTGCTTCACCGTTACAGTTAGGAATAAGACTCTGTCATAAACGTTATTTAACATAGTACTGCAAGTATCAGACTTAGCAGTCAGGTAACAAAAAGAAAAGAAAAAGCACAAAATAAAACATCCAAATTGACAAGGACCAAGTCCAAACTTCAGTGTATGCAGATGACATGATACTCTATGGAGAAAACATAAAAGACTCAGTGCTGCAGGATATAAAATCTGCATACAGACATCTGTTGCATTTCCAACAATGAAGCAGCAGAAAGGGAAATCAAGGAGTCAGTCTCATTCACAATGGAACCAGACACAAGATACCTAAGAATAAACCTGATGAAAGAGGTAAGTGTCTCTACATTGAAAACTATAGAACACGTAAAGAAATTGTAGAGTATACACAAAGAAATGGAAAAACACTCCATGCTAATGGATGGGAAGAATAAATATTGTTAAAATGTCTATGCTACCAAAACCAATCTACCCATTTAATGCATTCCATATAAAAAACCACCAGCACTTTGAGCAGAACTAGATCCTAAACTTTTTAAAGAACTACAAAAGACTCTGATAGTCAAAATAATTCTCAAATTCCATAAAGAATGAATCAAACTCAGCATGCCAAAATTTAATATTCCATTTAAGAAATGGGCAGAAGATATGAACAGACATTTGTTTGTTTGTTTTTTGTTTTTCCCAAGGAAGACATACAGAAGACTAACAGCCAGAGGAAAATATTCTCAACATCATTCAGCATCATGTAAATGCAAATAAACACCAGGATAAGATACTACCTCACAACTATCAAAATGCTAAAATTAACAAAACAGAAAATGACGAATTTCAGTGATGATGTGGAGCTACAAGAATACTCTGTCATGTTTTGTGGTTATGCAAACTTGTACAGTCACTCAAAAAGTGTATGGAGGTTTGACCGCAGTTAAAAATTGAACTACCCAATGACACAGCAATCACAGTGCTAGGTATTTACCTGGAGGACAGAAAATTACTGGTTCATAGGGGTACATACATCTCAATGTTTATAGTAGCATTATCAACAGTAGTGAAATTATAGAAAAAGACATATGTATGTGTAATATAAACACACACACACACACACATTACACACCCACCCAAAAGAATGAAATCTTGTCATTTCCCATGACATTGACACAGCAAGTGTTTGTTATGATAATGAAATGTTGTAGTCACAGAAAAGCAAATACCATATGATGTCACTCATATATGGAATTTAAAAACAAGACAGATAAAAATAGGGATATTAAACACCACCAACAACAACAAAAGGGAAGCAAGCCATAAGGAACTCCAAAATGTAGAAAAAGAGACTGAGGGTTGATGGAGGAAGTTTGAGGGGGATGTGTTATGTGGGTAATGTGTATTAAGGAATATATGTGCTGCGATGAGCTCTGAGTGATATGTGTAAGTGATAAATCATTAAATCCTACACCTGAAATCAATTTCACCATATATATTACCTAACTAGAATTTAAATAAATATTTGGAATAGTAATTTTAAAAATCTGCATAATGAACATGTATAGACATATTCCAATATCATCAACTCATATATTATTTCATACTTTTATGGGTTATACACCAAAATAGGTCACATTCTGAGCTGTGAAATACACCTTTACAAATGTTAATAGAAGTCATATAATGTCTGTTCTCAGAATATAGTGCAATGCAACTAGAAAGGGAGTACTGGGTGTGGTACATAAACAATGAATTCACTGAAAAGAAATAAAAAAAATGAAAAGGTAAAAAAAGAAATCAATGTTGAAACCTAAAGTAAACATTTCAACATGTAAGGATTAAACAACATACATTTAAATAACACAGGCAAACACATAAATCTCAAGAAAATTGTATTTTTTAAAGTTTATTACTTATAATCTCTACAACCAGATGAGGGATTGAACTCATGACCCCAATGTCAAAAGCCACATGTTCTTCTAAGTGAGCCACCCAGTTTCACCTCAACTGTTGAAACACATAAAAAAGAAAAAAAAAACTTAGTGAATTTTATTGAATGCGGAGACATACAGCTTACATGGAAATATGTTGTGTTGAATGCATATATTAAGAAAGAAAAGTCTAATATCAATAATTTACATTCATTTCTAAGGAGTTATAAATACTAGATCAATAAATACAATGCAACAAAAACTAAATTAATGACAATGTAACAAAAGACAAAGAAATGATAGGAATAATAAATACTAGAGCAAAATCAGTTAAATCAATAGAGAAAAATCAAGAAAAGGAAAAAAATAATTCAAAATTAGGTGATTTGATTAAAAAATGCACATTTTTGGTGATGAGCACTAGGTGATGTATAAAAGTATTGAATCACTGTATTATACACCTGAAACTAATATTATGCTGTATCTTAACTAAGTGGAATTTAAATAAATCCTTATAAAATGATTAATGAAATTGATAAAACTCTAATCAGGCTAATGAAACAATAAGAGAGGGAGAAGACACAATTGATTAATATCACAAATGAAAGAGGGGAACATGAATACTGATCCCACTGAGATTAAATGAATAGAAAAGGAATACTATAAATAACTCAAAGGTGACAGGTTTGATAACTTAGTGGAAATCGAGAAATTTTTGAAAGACACAGTTTGCTAAAACTCATTAAGAAGAAAGAGACAACATGAATAGGACTTTATCTATTGAATAAATTGAATAATCATTAATAACCTTCCAAAACAGAAACTACAGGCCCAGGTGGGTTCACTGGTGAATTTAATTAAACATTGAAAGAACAGATTAAATTAATTACCTACAATTACTTTCAGGGCATAAAAGCAATTGGAATACTTCTGATTCCTTCGATGGTATCATCATTACCCTATTATAATTAAAACAATGCTATAAAAAAGACACATCAGATTCTCTTATGAACATAGTTACAAACATCCTCAAAAATGCTACAAATTGATTACATAATGTATAAAAGAATTATATATCACAATTAAGTAGATATATTGCAATTATGTGAGATTGAACATTCAAAATCACTTAATGCAGTTCATTATATCAAAAGAATAAATAAGAAAATAATCACCTCCCATATAAATACATACTTAAAGAGAATTGTACAATATATGACACCCACTCACAATTAAACCTCTTAATATACTAGAAATAGAGGTAACAGTTCATCGTGACAAAAAATATCTACAAGAAACCTACTGTGAAATTTATAGTTAATAGTGGGAATCTAGAAACTTTCACACTAAGATCGGGAACCATACAAGTATGTTCCCTCTCATTAGTCCTTTTCAACATTGCGCAGAAAGTGTTAGGAAATTCAATTAGAAAAGCAAAAGAAATGGAATATATATAAATTGAGAAGGAAAAATTAAAAACACTTTTGTTCATACATGATCTATTTATTGGGTAGAAAATCTAAGAGTAGACAAAAGCTCTCATGAAATAATAAGAAATTTAGCAAATTTGCAAGGCAAAATTTTAATATAGAAACTGCAACCTTGCCCTATGCCATATGGCATCAATGAACAAGTGTAATAGGAAATATTAAAAACAATATCATTTACTTTAGCACCAGGAAAGAAAGAAGAATGAAAGAGAAGAAAAGAGGGAAAGAAAGAGAAAAACATTGTTAGGAACAAATAAAATAAAATAAAATATGTATCATACCTCTAAGGAATATGCCACAAAATTCTGATGAATGCAGTTAGAACTAAATAAATGTTTAGATGATCCAGTTTCATGGATAGGAAGATTTAAAGTTGTGAACGTACTGATTTTACTAATTTAGATTTATAGATTTAATGAAATCCAAATCAAAATTATATCAAGTTATTTGTGGACATTGACAAATTGATTATAAACTTTATGTGAGAGGAAAAAATAAGCCTAGAATAGCCAACATTATATTGAAAAGGAAGAAAGTAGAAAGACGGATGATGTCCAAATTGAAGAATTTATACAAAGTTGGAGAAATCATGACTGGTAGTTTGGTGTGAGACTAGATGAAGATATCAACGGAAAAAAAGAAGACTAGAAGAAACCCAACATAAGTATAGTTAACTGAATTTTGTCAAAAACAAAGACAACATGATGAAGCAAATACTGTCTTTTAAAAATGATGCTGGAACAACAGTGTCCTGTTGCAAATAAAAAATCTAGAAAAACACAAAAACTGAAAAAGCATTGTAGAACTAACTGTAAAACTACAATGTTTGTAGACAATAACACAGGAGAAACCTAGATGATGTCGAGTGTGAAAATGATCATTAGATACAATGCCAACACATAACTTATTTTTTTCAAGAAATCTCTACACCCAAAATGGGGCTCAAACTTAAAACCCTGAAATCGAGTGCCATGTACTACACTGATTGAGATAGCATAGATCACAAGGCATAATTTATTAAAAAAAAATCAATATACTGCATTTACTAAAAATAAATAAAAAATAAAATAAAAATAAAGATTTACTAAAAATAAATCTTTTGTTCTATGAAAGAAAGAATTAAAAACAAACAGGAAACCCCAGATTCAGAGAATTTTGAAAGAATCACTTCCTATAACATATATGTGATAATTTTTTTGTAAATATACAGAAAACTCTTGGAATCAGCAATGGAGAAAATAACTTGATTAAGAAAACAGAGGGGGTACCTGGGTGGCTCAGCAGGTTAAGCCTCTGCCTTCAGCTCAGGTCATGATCTCGGGGTCCTGGGATCGAGTCCTGCATCGGGCTCTCTACTCAGCAGGGAGCCTGCTTCCCCTTCTCTCTCTGCCTGCCTTTCTGCCTACTTGTGATCTCTCTCTCTGTCAAATAAATAAATAAAATCTTAAAAAAAAAGAAAACAGAGGAGTCCCAAAGACCCATCACTAAAGAAGATAGATGGCAAATAAGCATAGCATACAATGTTTCACATTACATGTCATCTGTTTTATGCAAATTAAAACATAAATAAGATATTACTACATATCTATTGAGTGGTCAAAGTCCAGGCAACAACAAGACTAAATGCTGATGATGATGTGGCAAAGCAGAAGTGATATTTTTACTGACAGGATTGCAAAATGACACAACCACTTTGGAAGATAGTTTGACAGTTTTTTAATAAAATAAACTTATCTTAACCATGCAATCCAGCAGTCCACAACACATGAAAACATATCCACGTAAAAACTACACTTCAGGATGCCTGGGTGGCTCAGAAGTTAGGTATCTGACTTTTGATCCAGTAATGGTCCCAGAATCCTGGAATCCAATCCAGCTTCTTGCACAATGGAGAACCTGCTTCTCCCTCCAAAAGCATCTCTCCCTGCTTGTGCTCTCCCTCTCTCTGACAAATAAAATATTTTTTTAAAAAATCATTACATAGATATTTATCATAGTTTTATTTATAATTGCAAAACTTGGAAGCTAACAAGATGTTAGCTTATCAGTCCATGTTAAGGCATGGAGGAATTTCATACACATATTTTTTTTTTTAAACTTCCAGACTCTTTTTATGAAGCCAGCATTACCCTGATCCCCAAACCAGGCAAAGACCCTACCAAAAAGGAGAATTTCAGACCAATATCACTGATGAATATGGATGCAAAGATTCTCAACAAGATCCTAGCAAACAGGATCCAGCAGCACATTAAAAAGATTATCCACCATACACATATTTTTAAGTGAAGGAAGCCAATCTGAAAACCCTATATACTGTCTAATTTCAGCTACAACATATTCTGGAATGAGCAGACTATGAAGACACTGGAAGTTCAGTAGCTCTCAGGATCATGTGTTGGGGAGAAATAAATTGGCAGAGCACAGAGGAGTTTGAAGGCAGTAAAACTACTTGCATGGCTCTATGATAATGGACATAAGTCTGCAAAAAATGGGAGAGAAGGCAATTTTTTTTTTATTTCCAATGCCCATTTTTTGGCCAGTAGCAACAACAACAACAAAATCACAAGGATCAGAAAGAAGTAGGAAAACCTAGTCCTTATGTTGATATAAGGACTATATTGATAGAAACTGTCCTTTAGGAAACACAAAGATGAGAATTGCTAGATCAAAAAAAAAAAAAATGAATACAATCAAATGAGTAAATAAAAAAAAACAGTAAAATAACTAAAGGAATTTTGTTTCAAATATCAGGTAAATAAAATGAGAATATCACCAAAGAGCTATGAATTCTAAAACAAAACAACAACAACAAAAAGAAAGCAATCAGAAATTCTAAAGTTGAAAACTACAAAACCTACAGTAAAAAAGTTACTAGGAGATTCAATGGGACATTTGAACAGTCAGAAAAAAAAAAATCACTAATGAAAATGAAGGCAGGCCCATATTTGTAGATTCTGATGAGCAAAAACAAAAAAGCAAAAGAGCAAAAAGACAAAAAGACAAGGGAGATGTGAAGATAGTCAATGGTATAACTGGATCATCATGAAGTAGAACAATATATGTGTTATAGGAATCCCAGAAGAATATTAAAGTGAAAGAGGCAGAGAGATCATCTATATGAAAAAACTGGCTAAATTTCAAAATTGATGATAGATATAATTATACAATTCAAAAAAACAACAAAATCCAAGTTGGATACCCTTAGAAAGATCCACAAAAAGACACAAAGTATCAAAATATGAAATAAGATATTGCAAGCAGCAAGAAAAATGCAACTTGTCATGTAAAAGAGAACATCAGTAAAATTATCTTCTGAGTTCTCAGCAGAAACTGAGAACTGAGCACAGGGAAAAATATATTCAAAGTGATGGCAGAATAAAAACTGTTAACTGAAAATATTGTGACTGTAAAGTTATCCTTCAAAAGAAAAGAAAAGAAAGAAACTAAGACATACATACAATCAGTGAAAGGTTTTTATTACGAGGCCTTTCTTACAGGAAGTGTGAAAGGAACACTTTATTTCAGGTTGAAATAAAATGATGTAATATGGATTTGTAAACTTAATTTAAATTTCCTAAAGAGATTAGAAGACATACATATGAGATTATTATTAGTCTGTACATGAAAAATGAGGAATTAGTGTGTGAGGAAGAAATTAATACCTAAAGTGAGGAGAAATTAGGTATACTAATAGAGTTTATAGATATGATTAAATTAAGAAACAAACCAGATGCATATAGGGGAAGGTAAGAAAGAGAGAGATGGAAGCAAAGCATAAAAGATTCTTAAATATAGTTAATCAACTGAGGGTTAATGGAGAAGTGGGTTGGGGCTGGGCTCAATGAGTGACAGGAATTAAGAAGGGCACTTGTGATCAGCATTAGCTGTTATATATTAAGAGATGAATCAGTAAATTTACTCCTGAAACCAAAATTGCCCAATATGTTAACGAACTAGAATTCAAATAAATAATTGAAACAAAATTTAAGTATCAATTAAAATTCAATTTTTCTTTATATTTTATTTATTTGACAGAGAGAAATCACAACTAGGCAGGCAGAGAGAGAGGAGGAAGCACGCTCCCCACGGAGCAGAGAGCCCGATGTGGGGCTCGATCCCAGGACTCTGGGATCATGACCTGAGCCGAAGGCAGAGGCTTTAACCCACTGAGCCACCCAGGCGCCCCTAAAATTCAAATTTTAAATCTGTAGTATGTTATATGTAATCCCCATTATAACTTTAAAGAACATATCTTTTCTTAATTCTTATTTTGTTATTATCATGTTCAATTAGCCAACGTTTGGTACCTCATTAGTTTTTGATGTAGTGTTCCAAGATTCATCAGTTGAGTATATCACCCTGTGCTCATCACATCACACACCCTCTTTAAGGTCCATCACCCAGTTACCCCATCTCTACTATGTATTTTATAAAACACTACCTCTGAAACAAATACTACACTATATCTTAATTAAATTTAATTTAAATTAAAAATACAATATATTATAAATATAATGATTACCAATATGGTATATATTTTGTTCACCATTTTAAGATTTTATTTATTTGGCAGAGAGACCCTGAGAGAGGGACACAAGCAGGGGGAGTGGGATAGGGAGAAGCAGGCTTCCCACTGAGCAGGGAGCATTATGAGGGGCTCAATCCCAGGACTATGGGATCATGACCTGAGCTGAAGGCAGACGCTTAGTGACTGAGCCACCCAGGTGCTGCTGTTTTATTCATTCTCTGTGCTTTACTTAATAAGACCATTTCTACTTCAAGGTCATAAACACATTTCCCTTTTATATAAGAAGGAAAAGAAAGGGAATTTGACCATGCCATTACAAAATAAAATCAACTGCACACACACACACACACACACACACACACACACACAAAATACTGGGGAAGTTAAGAAACAAATTATATGACGTACAGAAAACAAATGGCAAAATAGCAAAATATATTCCATATTTATCAGAAATTACCTTAAGTGTAAGTTGGCTAAATATCCTAGTTACATCATACGTTGTCAGAATGGAATAGATATAGATGATATAGATATAGATATATATATACACACACTATAAGACATTCAGTGTACATGGATGAAGTTTCAATACTGTGAAAAATAAAAGGATATGAATAAAAGATAACCCATGCAAAGGAGAGTCAGAAAATATGAAGTTGTAGTAATATGAGAGAAAGTGGACTACAAGTCAAAAATTATTCATAAGAGTTGAGTATTCCAATTTTCCGATAAAGATGTAGGAGTCCATTATACATATGGACCATATCTTCTTTATCCATGCATCTGTTGAAGGGCCTCTTGGATCTTTCCACAGTTTCGTGATTGTGACCATTGCTGTTATGAACATCTTATTTTATTCTTATGTATTTTTAAGTTAACTTTTTTTAAAATATCATATTTATGTATTTGGCAGAAAGCACAAGCAAAGGGAGCAGGAGAGGGGTAAGCAGGCACCGCACCAACCAGGAAGCCAGATGCAGGGCTATCAGGACCCTGGGATCATGAGCTGAGCCTAGGGCAGAAATTTAACCAACTTAGCCACCCAGGAGTCCCAAAGACATTTTTTTTAATACTATAGTGAAATACAGAAAGCAGTACAACTAGGTAAAACTTGTGTTAAGAAATAATCCTATCACTTTGGGCCCACCCAACTCCTTCATATACGGGTATGTCCATAAGTTGACAAAGTTTATATTTTTGAATAAAGATGCAAAGTATGCAAAAACCATTAATACTGATGAAAAAAAATAAAAACAAAAGAGAACTACAGGCGAGGAAGGTGTTTAAGCTCCACTGGACCGGTTGGAATGGGGTAACAGTGATTTAGGATGGGATCTGCGGGGAAGGAAGGGGAACCAAATTTGTTTCTTACAAAAGAGGAAAAAAAAAAAGAAAAAAAAAAAAGACATCTTTGAAATCAATCCCTGGATCCCTGGTGTAGACAAGTTTTCCAAAACCAGTATCTGGCACCCCTGCAACAAACTTGGAGAAAATTCTTGGATTATCTCAACAATTGGGCCCTTTTCCTTGCTGCCTCCGCCAGGGGCTTCCGGACTGCACTTGGCCTGGCCCCCCGCGTGGGGGCTGTGCAGGCTGACCAGGCTGACCTGGAGCTGGGCCTCCTGTGGGTCGCCCCCGCAGCCCCTCCTCCCGCGCCACCCCTTCCTCCCACGAGGCCTCCTCCCCGCCCAGCCCAATGCCTGCTCCCTCGAGCAGCGCCCATCTCTGCAGAGGCTGGAGTGGCGCCCCTGGAGGCCCGGTCATCCCGGCCTTCAGGGGAGGCTCCAGGCTCGCCGGCGGCCTCCCGTCGCTCTCCCGCGGCCTCAGCCTCCCCGCTCTTGCTGAAGGAGAAGCCGCTCCCCAGGAAAGACTTCGGAAGGAAAAGCGCTTCTTCCTGTTTCTCCTGGTCTCGCTGCTGGGCCAGCACATGGCCGGGTCCCGTCCGCGGCCTTCTGGGGAGATGGGGAGGAGGCGTCCGAGGCGGCCTACCCGTCAGGGGTCAGGGCCCAGCCCGTCTTGGCGGCCTCGCTGCCCTGGGGGCCTCTGTCTCTGCGGGGCGCCAGGCCTCCAGGAGGGCAGCAGCGGCTCTTCCTTCTGGGCCCCAGCGGGTGGAGCGGTTCGACGCCCAGCTCCAGGCAGCTGCGGGCTCCTCTGGTCCCCGCCAGGGCGCTGCCCTTGGCCTCCAGCTCCTCATTGGAGCCAGGCTGGGAGGCCTCCGGATGGGGGTGCCTTTACCTGCTGGTGATGAGACCTGTGGGGAAAGCAAGGGGTGCGTGACCGCTCCAAGAATAATGCACCAGGGGAGGCTTAGTCTTTTTTATTTTATTTTATTTTTAAGAAAAGTTATTATGATGTATTTTGTGAGGGAGATTTACAACAGTACGGGTCTTAATTAAGAAGGAAAGAGGGGGAAAATGCGTATCACCAAACCCACATTTTTAAAAAGATCATGATCTCAGGAGTTAATTTAACTTATAGGAAATTGTCACTTGCCTCCTATTAGCTGTACCAGTAAGGGATAATCTGTCTGTTTTGAAATGAATTGTTTTTCTAATTATCTCTGGGTTCAGACAAATTCTCATATTTGCAGTTTCATTTGATTTATTTTATTTACTACCTATTTTATCAGAGAGAATTATTGGTATTTTAAAGTGATCAGATTTACATGAATATAGTATCATTTAGTGTAGACCTTAGTTTGATTTACCATAAATTAAGAAAATAAGTACATTGATGCTTGTAGATATCACCGTTGATCCAAAAACCACTTTCAGCACATTTACTACCATTTCATAAGAGATAAGAAGGTACAACACGAATTCTTTCAAAAATTCTATCATGATTTGTTTTAAATTTAGAGAGCTTCGCGTTGTTTTTTTTTTTTTAAAGCACACAGGTATGTAAGTAATTGACTTACTTTTTAACATTTGATTATGTATCTATATGAAAGTTGAAATATATAAAATATCCCCTTAAATTGACTTTGACAAATAAGAGTTTCCTTCGGACTTCCGTAGTTAATTAAATACTGGAATGTACCAATGGTTAATTCTAATACTTCATTAGAACAGTTTTTTATTAATACTAGTTAAAATCATCTTAAGGATTTGGAGAAATATATCAACCTTAAACAATAAATAAAACTAAAAATACCACAAGACATATACCATTTATAATCTTGCATATTAACAAACGTATTGGTTTAGAGAGCTGACATTGGTGCTCCTACCATCCTATGAACTCATTTTTCTGAATAGGCTTCTTTGAATATTTTTCTGCCAGTGCATATACTTTTCTCTCATCCCTGACCTTTTTAGATAACTCCATAAAAACCTAACAGCCGTCATGAATTCAAGACATCTTTGTGGATTAAGGAGAATACCTGTTGTTTTATGTGTGTACTCACTTGAGAATGTCCACAGAGACATGAATAACGTGAAAATACCAATTGCTCAGCATGTCCCTAGGACAAAGTTTAGAAATGAGTTCTGATACTTTGTGGAGCTGTTTTCATAGTGGAGTTAAAGGTTAATTCATTGGGCAAACAGATATATTTATTCAGACTTTTTGAATATTATGTCTCTTGTATATAAGCTGTTTCTATATCTTGGACATTAATCCCTTATTGGATATATCATTTGCAAACATCTTCTCCCAAACAGAAGTTCTATTGATTGGTCCCAGTGCTGTGCAGATGATTTTTATCTTGAGAAAGAGTAGTTCATTTTTGCTTTTGTTTCCCTTGCCTTTAGAGACACGTGTTGCAAGAAGTTGCTGTGGCTGAGGTTGAAGAGGTTGCTGCCTGGGTCTCTAGGATTTTGAAGGATTCCTGTCTCACACTGAAGGATTTAATCCATTTTGAATGCATCATTGCAGATGGTGTAAGAGAAGGTCCAGTGTCATCCTTCCGTATGTGATTCCAATTTTCCCAGCACCACTTATTGAAGACACTGTCCTTTTTTCCATTGCATATTCTTTCCTGCTTTGTCAAAGAATAGTTCTCCATAGACATGAGGGTCCACTTATGGGGTCTCTAATTTGTTGCATTGAGCGATGGGTGTGTTTTTATGCCAGAACCATGCCGTCCTGATGATCACAGCTTTATTAACTGGCTTGAAGTCAGCCATTGTGATGTCCCCAGCTTTGGTTTTCTTATGCAACAATGCCCTGGCTATTTGGGATCCTTTATGGCTACATGCAGATTTTAGGATTGTTTGTTTTAGGGCTGTGAATAATTTTGAGGGTATTTGGATAGGGATTGCATTGAATGTGTAGATTGCTCTGGACAGCATATGCATTTTTACAATGTTAATTCTTCCAATCCAGGAGCATTGAATGACATTCCATCTTTTTGCGTCTTCCTCAATGTTTTGTAGTTTATACTGTGGAGATCATTTACCTCTTTGATTAAGTTTATTCCTAGGTATCTTATGGGTTTGGGTGCTATGGTTAAGGGGATTGACACCTGAATTTCTCTTTCTCCATTCCCATTATTAGAGTATAGAAAAGCAAGAGAATCTTGTGCTTTGATTTTGGAATCCTGCACATTGCTGAATTCATGTATGAGTTCAAACAGTTTAGGGGTGGAGTCTTTTGTGTTTTCATATAAAATATATCATCATATGCAAAGAGAGATGATTTAACTACTTCTATGACAACTTGAATGCCTTTTACATGTTATTGTCCAAATGCTGAGGCTAGGACTTCTAATGCTGTGTTTAATAAAGTGGTACGAGTGGGCTTCCCTGTCATGTTCCTGACCTTAAGGGAAGAGCTGTCAGTTTTTCCCCATTGAGAATGAAATTTGCTGTGGGCTCTTCATAGATGGTTTTTATAATATGAGATATGGTCCCTCTATCCCACTATTTTGAGGAGTTTTAATAATTAATAATAATAATATTAATATTATTATTATTAATAATATTATTAATAATAATAATAATGAGAGGAGTGTTGTATTTTGCCAAATGCTTTTTATGCATCAAATGAGAGGATGTTATGGTCCTTGTCTTTCTTTTGTTTATATGACTAAACACATCACTTGATTTGTGAATATTGAACCTCCCTTATATCCCAGAAATGAAACTCACCTGGTGGTGGTGAATAACCCTTTTAATGTACCTTGGAATCCTACCGGCTTTTATCTTGTTGAATATTTTTGTATTAGGGCTCACTAGGGTTATTCATCTATAATTCTTTTTCACAGGGTCTTTGTCTGCTTATGCATCAATGTAATGCTCTGCCTCAGAAAATGAGTGTGGAAGCTTTCCATTTATTTCCATTTTTTGGAAGAAGCTTCTATAGAATAGGTAGGACTTATTCTTAAAATCTTTGGTAGAATTCCACTGGGAAGGTATCTGGTCCTGGACTCTTGTTTTTCTGGGGGAGGTTTTTGATTCCTGATTCAATTTCCTTGCTGGTTATTAGTCTCTTCAGATTGTTTATTTCTTCCTGTTTCAGACTTGGTACATTACAAGTTTCCAGGAATGCATCTATTTCTTCCAGATGGCCGAATTTTTGGCATATAGTTGTTGATAATATGTTCTAACATGTCCCTGTTTATTTTGCATTGGTCATGATCTCTCCCCTTTCTTTCCTGGTTTTGTTAACTTAAGTCTTTTATCTTTACTTTTGGCTAAATCTAGCCAGAGGTTTATTGATCTCATTAATTTGTTCTGAGAAACAGCTTCTAGTTTGTTGGTGGGTTCTGCTATTCTACTAGTTTCTGTTTCATTGATTTCTGCTCTCATCTTTTTTTTTAAAATATTTTATTTATTTGACAGAGAGAAATCACAAGTAGGCAGAGAGGCAGACAGAGAGAGAGGAGGAAGCAGGCTCCCCACAGAGCAGAGAGCCCAATGTGGGGCTCGATCCCAGGACCCTGGGATCATGACCTGAGCCGAAGGCAGCGGCTTAATCCACTGAGCCACCCAGGTGCCCCTCTGCTCTCATCTTTATTCCTTCTTCTCTGCTGCTTGGTTTCAACTCTATGTGCTGTTCTTTTTTCCAGGTGTAAGGTTAGCATGTGCATTTGGATTTTTCTAATTTTTTGAGACAGTCTTGGATGGCTAAGCAATTCGCTCTAAAGACCAACTTTTCAGTATCACATAGATTCTGAACCAATGTGTTTTCATTTTCATTAGTTGCATTGAATTGTTTAAGTTCTTTAATTTCCTGGTTGTCCCAACCATTTCTTGGCAGGATGCTCTTTGACCTTCAAATGTTTGAATTCCTTCCAAAATTCCTCTTCTGATTCAGTTCCACTTTCAAAGCACTATTGTCTGAAAAAATGCAGGGGAAAATCTCAGAAATGTGGTATTGTTTGAGACCTGATTGGTGACCCAGTATGTAATCCTTTTTTTTTTTTTTTAATTTTTGAGTATGTAATGTTAGTCACCCAAACTATGAACTATGTTCATAACTACTAACTATGAACTATGAGTTCATAGACTCATGGTTTAAGTATAACAACCAGTGTTTCATTCAGTACATGCCCTCCTTAATAACCACCACCAGCCTCACCAATCTCCCTAACCTCTTCCCCTCTAAAACCCTCTGTTTCTTCGAGTTTACATTCTCTTGTGGTTCATCTCTCCCTCCAATTCCCCCAGCTTCACTTTTCCCTTCCTTCCCCTAATGTGGTCTCTGTTATTCTTTATTTTCCCAAGTAAGTGAAACCGTGTGATAATTGACTTTCTCTGCTTGACACCTTATAATCATTATAATTTCCGGCAATCCCTTCCATGTTGATGCAAAAGTGGGGTATTCCTCCTTTCTGATGGCTGAGTATTATTCCATTGTATATATGGACCACATCTTCTTTATCCATTCGTCTGTTGATGGGCACCTTGACTCTTTCCACAGTTTGGCTTTTGTGGCCATAGCTGCTATGAACACTGAGGTTCATATGACCCTTCATTTCAATATATCTGTAGCTTTGTTGTAAATAACCAGTAGTGCAATTGCAGGGTCAGAGGGTAGCTCTATTTTTAATATTTGGAGGACTCTCCACACTGTTTTCCAAGGTGACTACACCAACTGGCATTCCCACCAACAGTGTAAGAGGGTTCCCCTTCCTCCACATCCTCTCCGGTACTTAGGGTTTCTGGCCTTATAATTGTCATTCTAACTGGTAAAATGTGGTTTTGATTGGAATTTCCGTGATGGCTAATGATGATGAACATGTTCTCATGTGTCTGTTAGCTATTTCTATGTCTTCTTTGGAGAAGCTTTGTTCATGTCTTCTTCCCATTTTGTGACTTGATTATCTGCTTTATAGGTGTGGAGTTTGAGAAGTTCTTTATAGATCTTGGATACCAGCCTTTTGTCTGTAGTGTCATTTGGGAATATCTTCACCCAATCCATGGGTTGTCTCTTTGTTCTGTTGACAGTTATCTTTGCAGTGTAGAAGCTTTTTGTCTTAATGATGACCCAAATGTTCATTTTTTACTTTTCTTTCCCTTGCCTATGGAGATGTGCCTTGAGAGAAGTTGCTGTGGCTGATGTCGAAGTGCTTACTGCCTATGATCTCCTCCAGGATTTTGATGGATTCCTGTCTCACACTGAGGTCATTTATCAATTTACAGTTTATATTTGTGTCTGATGAAAGAGATTGGTGGACTTTCATTCTTCTGAACATAGCTGCCCAGTTTTCCCATCAGCATTAATTGAGGAGGCAGTCTTTTTTCCACTGGATATTTTTTTCTTGCTTTGTTAAATTTTATTTGACTGTAGATTTGACCATCTATATCTGGGCTCTCCACACTCTTCCATTGGTATATGTGTCTGTTTTCATGCCAGTACCATGCTGTCTTAGTGATCATAGTTTGTTATACCTTGGAAGAAACCTAACCAAAGAGGTAAAGGATACATACTTGTGGAAGCACCTAACACTCAAGAAAGAAAATAAAGAAGACACACAAAATGGAAAAACCATTCATGCTCTTGGATCAGAATAATAAACATTGATAAAACCTCTATGCTGCCCAGAGAAATCTGTACTTTCACCCCCATCCTGATCAAAATATCATCAGCATTTTCCAAAGTGTTGAAACAAGCAATCTTAAAATGCACATGGAACAAGAAAAGACCCTGAATCACCAACAAAATGTGGAAAAAGAAAACAAATCTCAGGGCATTTCATTGCCTGATTTCAAGGTTTATGGCAAAGCTCTGATCAAGCAGTATATAATCTATTTTGAAGAAAGTTATGTTTGTACTTGACAGCAATGACAGTCTCTGTTTTTAGGACTGAATGTTTTTTTTTTTTTTTTTATCTTTGAAGTCCAGCTGTTCCAGTGTGTCCTTTAAAGCTCTTGTTTCTTTTTGAACAGTCTTCTACTTAGGTGATCTATTTCTGTGTGTGGGAAGTTGTGATCTCTGCCTATTCATGTATTATTATGAATAGGATTCTTTATTTTGTTTAATAGTTGGGTGATGTAGTTAGCTACTCCCATGTAGGGGGGCAGAGATATTTATAGTTGCTAGATTTTCGTGTTGGATAGACCCTTGAGGTATGATACTGTATCCCTCTACAACTCTTACTACAGTTTTTTAAAATATTTTAGATTTTAGATTTTAAAATTTTAGATTGTAAATTTTAGATTTTAAAAATCTAACGTCTGATATGAGAATTGCTACTCCAGCTTTCCCTTGATTCTTTGGGATGAAGAAAAGGTTTCAGTCCCCTCTCTTTCAGTCTGGAGGTATCTTTAGGTTCAAAATGAGTATTTTATATACAACATGTGGACGGGTCCTGTCTTTTTCTTCAAATCGGAAACCCTACTATGTTTCATGGGACCATGTAGCCTGTTCACGTTTTCAGTAACTGTTGGGAGATAGGACTTTCTTGCCATCATGTTGCCTGTGAAGTCCCGGTTTCTATAGATTGCTTCTGTAAGTGTCTGATCCATATTACTCTTGGGGTCTTTCATCTTTCAAAGAAACCCCCTTAATCGTTCTTGCAGCACTGGCTTGGTTTTCACGTATTCGTTCAGTGTCTCAGAGTCCTGGAAGGCCCTTGTCTCTCCATCCATTCTGAATGGCAGCCTTGATGGATAACATATTTTTAGTTAGCATGTCTCCTATAGTACCCTAAATATGCCTTGTCGCTCTTTCTGGCTTGTCAGGTCTCTGTGGATGGGTCTCATGTTATTCTAATGCTCCTCCCACTGTGTGTAATACATCTCTTCTCTGTAGCAACTTTCAAGGTAGCCTCTTTGGCTCTAAGATTTGCAAGTTTAATTATTATATGCCAGGACTTTGGCCTATTTTTATTGATCTTTGGATGGGTCCTCTCTGTTTTATGGAGAGGAAGGCTTATTTCCTTCCACAACTTAAGGAAGTTCCCTGCTATGATTTACTCAAATATATCTTCTACTGTCTCCCTTCATTCCCACACGGATCCCAATAATTCTGACACTGGGCCAAATTTATGGTGTCATTGTTCTCTCTATGTCTGTTCTCATGAGCTTCTAACTGTTTGTCACTCTCCTCCTCAGCTTCCTTTCTTTCTATCAGTTTACCTTTTAGCTCACTAATTCGTTCTTCTGCCTCTTTTACCCTGGCTGTTTGAGTTTCCACTTTAGACTGCATCTCATTCATAGTACTTTAATGTCATTCCGATTAGATCTCATTCTGCCCTTGTAGATTTTATGTTGTCTCGAATGCTTTTCTCAAGTCTAGCTATGGACTTTGTGATTGCTCCTCTGAAGTCCATCTCTGATATCTTGCTTATAACCACAGCCATTAGATCTGTGGCAGGGACCAGTGTCTCTGGTTCTTTTCATGACTGGACGTTCTTTCCCCTTGTCATTCTGCTAAGGGCTGGTTGAGGGAATATACAGAGTCCAAAATATCAATCACAACCCAACAAAGTGCACCTATGAAAAAATCCAAAGTGGTCAATACTATGTTGACTAAAAGGGTGAGATTGAACATCCTTGTCTTCTTCCTCTTCTTAGAGTCTAAGCTCTTAGTTTTTTACCATTGAGTATAATGTTTCCTGTAGGTTTTTCATAGATAGACTTTATTATGTTGAGGTATGTTCCCTCTAAACCTATTTTGTTGAGGGATTTTGTCATGAGTTGATGCTGTACTTTGTTAAAAGCTTTTCCTGCACTATTGAAATGATCATATAGTTGATGTGATATATCATGTATAATATGTACTCTTGAAACACCCTTGCATTTCATGAATAAATCCCACTTGATTGTGGTGAATGATATTTAAAAAAAAATATACATTGTTAGATTCAGTTTGCTAACATTTTTGTTCAGGAGTTTCCATCTATGTTCGTCAGAGATATTGGCCTGTAATTCTCTCTATTTCTTTCTTACTTCCTTTCTTTCTTTCTTTCCTCATAGTGTCTTTATCTGGGTGGGTTTTTGTTGTTATTGTTGTTGTTGTTTGTTTCTTTGTTTTGTATTTTTGTTTCTTTGCTTGTTTGTTTGCTTTTGGCATCTGCGTAATTTTGGCATCATGGAATAAATTTGGAATCTTTCCTTCTACTATTTTTTGGAATAGTTTGAGAAGAATAGGTGTTCAGTCTTCTATAATATGTGGTAGAATTTGCCTGTGTAGCCATTTGGTTCTGGTTTTCTGTTTGTTATGTGTTTTTTGATTATTGATTCAATTTCATTGCTGCTAATGGGTCTGTTCAAATTTTCTATTTCTTCTGGATTCAGTTTTGGGAAATGATATGTTTCTAGGAATTTATCCATTGTTTTTAAAGTTGTCCAACTGGTTGGCATATAATTTTTCATGATAATCTTATAATCCTTTGCATTTCTCTGGTGTTAGTTGTTATTCTTCCTCTCTCGTTTCTAATTTTGCTTGAGACTTCTGGCTCTCTCTTCCTCTTTCTCTCTCTTTCTCACTCTCTCTGGCTAAAGGTTTTTAGTCTGTGGCTGGCTAAAGGTTTATCATTTGTTTTTAAATCTTTTCAGAGAAACAGCTCCTGGTTTCATTGATGTTCTCAATTGGTTTTTATTTGTTTTGTTTTTTAGTTTCTGTTCCATTTATTTCTGCTCTAATCTTTTTTTTAATATTTTATTTATTTATTTGACAGAGAGAGAGGTCACAAGTAGGCAGAGAGGCAGGCAGAGAGAGAGGGAGAAACAGGCTCCTCACTGAGCAGAGAGCCTGTTGCGGGGCTCGATCCCAGGACTCTGAGAACATGACCTGAGCCGAAGGCAGAGGCTTAAACCACTGAGCCACCCGGGTGCCCCTATTTCTACTCTAATCTTTATTATTTCCTTCTTTCTACTGGTTTGGGGTCTTGTTTGTTCCTTTTCTAGCTCCTTTTGGTGTAAAGTTAGGTTGTTTAATTGAGATTTTTCTAGCATCTTAAGGTAGGTGTGTATAGCTATTAACTTCCCTTTCAGAATAACTTTTGTTGCATCTCTAAAATTTTGGAGCATTGTGTTTTCATTTTCATTTGTCTCTATGTCTTTATTGATTTTCTTCTTGATTTCTTGATCCATTTGTTGTTTAGTAGCATATTATTTAACCTCCTCATATTTCTGTTATTTCTAGATTTTTTTCTTTGTGGTTAATTTCTACTTTCACAGCTTTGTGGTAGGGAAAGATGCATAGTATGAGTTCAATCTTTCTGAATTTGTTGAGACTTGTTTTGTAGCCTAAAATGTGATCTAATCACTAGAAGGTTCCATGTGCACTTGAAATGGATGTGTATTTTGCTGATCCAGGATGGAATGTTCTGACTATATCTGCTAGTTCCATCTTGTCCAATGTGTTATTCAAAGCCACACTTTCCTTGTTGATCTACTGATTGGATGATCTATCCATTGATGTCAGTGTGGTGTTAAAATCTCCTACTATTATTGTATTATTTCTCTTATGTTTACTATTGGTTACTTTATGTATTTGAGTGCTCACAGATTGTGTGCATCAATATTTGCAATCATTTTATATCTTCTTTTTGAATTGTTACCTTTATGATTATATTGTGTCCTTCTTTGTCTCTTATTACGGTCTTTGTTTTAAAGTCTATTACTTCCAATATAAGTATTGCTGTCTCAGCCTTCTTTTAACTTCCATTTGTATGACAAATGAATTTCCATCCCTCATTTTCAATTCACATGTATTTTTAGATCTGAAGTGAATCTCATGTAGGCAGCATGTTGATAGGTCTTGCTTTTTTATCCATTCCTTTTTACCTGTGTCTCTTGATTGGAGTATTTAGCTCATTTCCATTCAGGATAATTATTCTTTCTTTCTTTTTTTAAATTTGTTGATTTTCAGCGTAACACTGTTCATTGATTTTGCACCACACTCAGTGCTCCATGCAGTACGTGCCCTCCCTATTACCCACCACCTGGTTCCTCAACCTCCCACCCCCAAGCCCCTTCAAAACACTCTGGTTGTTTTTCAGAGTCCATGGTCTCTCATGGTTCATCTCCCCTTCCAGTTTCCCTCAACTCCATCTCCTCCCCATCTCCTCATGTCCTCCATGTTCTTTGTTATGCTCCACAAATACGTGAGACCATATGATACTTGACTCTCTCTGCTTGACTTATTTCACTCAGCATAATCTCTTCCAGTCCCGTCCATGTTGCTACAAAAGTTGGGTATTCATCCTTTCTGATGGAGGCATAATACTCCATTGTGTATATGGACCACATCTTCCATATCCATTCATCCATTGAAGGGCATCTTGGTTCTTTCCACAGTTTGGCGACCGTGGCCATTGCTCCAATAAACATTGGGGTACAGATGGCTCTTCTTTTCACTACATCTGTATCGTTGGGGTAAATACCCAGCAGTGCAATTGCAGGGTCATAGGGAAGCTCTATTCTTAATTTCTTGAGGAATCTCCACACTGTTCTTCAAAGTGGTTGCACCAATTTGCATTCCCACCAACAGTGGAAGAGGGTTCCCCTTTCTCCACATCCTCTCCAACACACTTTGTTTCCTGTCATGCTAATTTTGGCCATTCTAAATTGTATAAGTTGGTATCTCAATGTAGTTTTAATTTGAATCTCCCTGATGGCTAGTGATGATGAACATATTTTCATGTGTCTGATAGCCATTTGTATGTCCTCATTGGAGAAGTGTCTGTTCATATCTTCTGCCCATTTTTTGATATGATAATCTGTTTTGTGTGTGTTGAGTTTGAGATGTCCTTTATAGATCGTGGATATCTACCTTTTGTCTGTACTGTCATTTGAAAATATCTTCTCCCATTCCGTGGGTTGCCTTTTTGTTTTGTTGACTGTTTCCTTTGCTGTGCTGAAGCTTTTGATTTTGATGAATTCCCAAAAGTTCATTTTTGCTTTTGTTTCCTTGGCCTTTGGAGACATATCTTGAAAGAAGTTGCTGTGGCTGATATCGAAGAGGTTACTGCCACTGTTCTCTTCTAGGATTCTGATAGATTCCTGTACCATGTTGAGGTCTTTTATCCATTTCAAGTTTATCTTTGTGTACGGTGTAAGAGAATGGTCGAGTTTCATTCTTCTACATATTGATGTCCATTTTTCCCAGCGCCATTTATTGAAGAGACTGTGTTTTTTCCATTGTACATTTTTTCCTGTTTTTCAAAGATTATTTGATTATATAAAGTTGAGGGTCCATATCTGGGCTCTCCACTTGGTTCCACTGGTCAATGTCTGTTTTTATGCCAGTACCATGCTGTCTTGGTGATCACAGCTTTGTAGTAAAGCTTGAAATCTGATAATGTGATGCTGCCCGTCTTCTTTTTGTTTTTCAACATTTCCTTAGCAATTTGGGGTTTCTTCTCTTCTGATTCCATACAAATTTTAGAATTATTTGCTCTAGCTCCTTGAAAAATATCGGTGGAATTTTGATCAGAATGACATTAAAAGTATGTATTTCTCTAGACATTATAGACATTTTAACAATGTTTATTCTTCCAATCCAAGAGCATGGAACGGTCTTCCATCTTTTTGTGTCTTCTTCAACGTCTTTCATGAGTGTTCCGTAGTTCCTCGAGTACAGGTCCTTTACTTCTTTGGTGAGGTTTATGCCCAGGTATCTTATGGTTCTTGGTGCTCTAATAGTAAATGGAATTGATTCTCTCATTTCCCTTTCTGTATTTTCATTGTTAGTGTATAAGAAAGCCATTGATTTCTGTACATTGACTTTGTATCCTGCCACATTACTGAATTTCTGTATGAGTTCTAGTAGTTTGGGGTGGAGTCTTTGGGGTATTCCATATAAAAAATCATGTCATCTGAGAAGAGAGACAGTTTGACTTCTTCCTTGCCAATTTGGATACCTTTTATTTCTCTTTGTTGTCTGATTGCCGTTGCTAGGACTTCTAATACTATGTTGAACAAGAGTGGTGAGAGTGGGCATCCTTGTTGTGTTCCTGATCTCAACAGGAAGGTTTCAAGCTTTTTCCCATTGAGGATGATATTTGCTGTGGGTTTTTTCATAGATAGATTTTATGAAGTTCAGGAATGTTCCCTCTATCCTTATACTTTGAAGCGTTTTCATCAGGAATGGATGCTGGATTTTGTCAAATGATTTTTCTGCATCAATTGAGAGGACCATGTGGTTCTTCTCTCTTCCATTATTGATTTGTTCTATCACATTGATTGATTTGCAAATGTTGAACCAACCTTGTAACCTAGGAATGAATCCCACCAGGTCATGGTGGATAATCTTTTTAATGTGCTGCTGGATCCTGTTTGCTAGGATCTTGTGGAGAATCTTAGCATCCATATTCATCAGTGATATTGGTCTGAAATTCTCATTTTTGGTAGGATCTTTGCCTGGTTTGGGGATCAGGGTAGTGCTGGCTGCATAAAACGAATCTGGATGTTTTCGTTCTGCTTCTATTTTGTGGAAAAGCTTCAGGAGAATTGGTGTTATTTCTTCTTTGAAAGTTTGGTAGAATTCTCCAGGAAATCCATCAGGTCCAGGCCTCTTGTTTTTTGGCAGGTTTTTGGTCACTGCTTCAATCTCATTACTAGATATTGATCTATTCCGGTTGTCAATTGCGTCCTGGTTCAATTTTGGGAGTGTATAGTTTTCCAGGAATGCATCCACTTCATCTAGGTTGCTTAGCTTATTGGCATAAAACTGTTGGCAATAATTTCTGATGATTGTTTCTATTTCTTTGGTGTTAGTTGTGATCTCTCCCATTTCATTCATAATTTTATTAATTTGGGCTTTCTCTTTTTTCTTTTGGATTAGTGTGGCCAATGGTTTATAGATCTTATTGATTCTTTCAGAAAAACACCTTCTAGTTTCATTGATACATTCTACTGTATCTTTGGTTTCTACCTCATTGATCTCTGCTCTATTCTTGATTATTTCCCTTCTTGCGTGTGGAGTTGGTTTGATTTGTTGTTGATTCTCCAGTTCTTTAAGGTGTAGAGACAGCTGGTGTATTCTGGATTTTTCAATTTTTTTGAGGGAGGCTTGGATGGCTATGTATTTCCCCCTTAGGACTACCTTTTTTGTATCCCATATGTTTTGGACCAAAGTGTCTTCATTCTCATTTGTTTCCATGAATTGTTTAAGTTCATCTTTTTTTTTTTTTCCATTTTATTTATTTTTTCAGCGTAACAGTATTCATTCTTTTTGCACAACACCCAGAGCTCCATGCAAAACATGCCCTCCCCATTACCCACCACCTGTTCCCCCAACCTCCCACCCCTGACCCTTCAAAACCCTCAGGTTGTTTTTCAGAGTCCATAGTCTCTTATGGTTCGCCTCCCCTCCCCAATGTCCATAGCCCGCTCATCTTTGATCTCCTGGTTGATCCAAGCATTCTTCAGCAAGGTGGTCTTTAGCTACAGGTATTTGAGTTCCTCCTGAACTTTTCCTTCTGATTGAGTTCCAGTTTCAAAGCATTGTGATCTGAGAATATGCAGGGAATAATGTCAGTCTTTTGGTATCGATTGAGTCCTGCTTTGTGACTCAGTATGTGGTCTATTCTGGAGAAGGTTCCATGTGCACTTGAGAAGAATGTGTATTCTGTTGTTTCAGGGTAGAATGTTCTGTATATGTCTAGAGGTCCATCTGGTCCAATGTTTCATTCAATGCTCTTATTTCTTTATTAATTTTCTGCTTCGATGATCTGTCCATTTCTGAGAGAGGCATATTAAGATCTCCTATTATTAATATATTCATATCAATATGACTCTTTATCTTGACTAATAGTTTTCTTATATAATTGACTGCTCTCATATTGGGGCGTAGATATTTACAATTGTTAGATCATCTTGGTGGATAGTCCCTTTAAGAATGATGTAGTGTCCTTCTGTATCTCTGACTACAGTCTTTAGTTTAAAATCTAATTTATCTGATAAAAGAATTGCTACCCCGGCCTTCTTTTGAGGTCCATTGGCATGAAAGGTGCTTCTCCATCCCTTCACTTTTAGTCTGGGTGTATCCTTAGGTTCAAAATGGGTCTCTTGTAGACAACATGTGGTTGGGTCCTGTCGTTTTATCCAATCTGCAATCCTATGTAATTTTATGGGCGCATTTAGGCTATTCACATTTTGAGAGATATTAAGAGATAGGTTTTTATTGACATCATGTTACCTTTGAAGTCTTTCTGTGTGTAGATTGTTTCTATATTTCTGTTCAATGATATTCTTAGTATTTTTTCTCTTTTAAAGGCCCCCCCTTAGTATTTTCTTCAGTGTTGGCTTGGTGGTTGCATAGTCTTTTAAGCCTTGCCGGTCTTGGAAACTCTTTCTCTCTCCATCCATTTTGAATGTCAGTCTTGCTGGATAGAGTATTCTTGACTGTATGTTCTTCTCATTTAGTACTGTGAATATATTTTGCCAGCCCTTCCTGGCTAGCCAGGTCTCTGTGGACAGGTCTGATGTTATTCTAATGGGCTTTCCTCTGTATGTAAGGAGCTTCTTTGCCCTAGCTGCTTTTAAGAGGGTCTGTCTTGATACATAATTCCTCATATTAACTATAAGGCGTCGTGAGGACTTTGAGAATCTAAAATCTTGGGGGGAATCTCTCTGCCTCTAGTACATGAATGTTGTTTCCATTTGTGAGAT
Source organism: Meles meles (assembly GCF_922984935.1). Taxonomy (NCBI): domain Eukaryota; kingdom Metazoa; phylum Chordata; class Mammalia; order Carnivora; family Mustelidae; genus Meles; species Meles meles. The sequence continues at coordinate 25,701 of NW_025721149.1, forward strand.
TGGGAAAATTTTCATAGACAACTTCTTCCGCTATATCTTCTAGACTTCTTTCTTTTTCCTCCCTTCAGGGATTCCAATAATTCTGACGTTGGAATGTTTCATGGTATCATTTATTTCCCTGATTCTGTTTCCGTGGCTTCTGAACTGTTTGTTCCAGGCTTCCACCTGATCCTTTCTCTCTATCTGTTTGTCCTCCAGATCACTAATTCTATCTTCTGTCTCAGTTACCCTAGCTTTTAGAGAATTTAGATTAGATTGGAACACATTGAGACCATTTTGAACATCATCCCTGGTGGCTTTCAGTTCTGCCCTAATCAATTCCATTTGGTCATCCATGGCTTTCTCCAACCTAGCTATTGCCTGGATAATTGTTAGTCTGAATTCCTTTTATGACATATTGTATTTGTCGATAGCCATTAGCTCTGTTGCAGAAGGTCCATCCTCTGTATTTTCCTTCTGTTGGGTATTCCTTCTCCTAGTCATTTTGATAAGAGATGACTGAACAGATGCAGCTGGATGTATTGATTTTGGTGCAGTCAAGGTCCACTATGGAACACTTCTGTGCAATCAGGGTTCCACACCCAAATGAGAGAAAAAGGAAGTGAAAAAGAAATAGAGAAGAAAAAAGAAAAAAAAATGGAAAAGAGAAAAGGCAAAAAAAAGAGAGAGAGAGAGAGACGGGGGGGTGGAAAGGGAAGATAAAAGAGAAGGCTCAGCCCAAATGGGCCCCAAGGTAAGATTTATGAAGTATACAAACAAAAACAGACAAACAAAAGACTGATAAAAGTATATGACAAGAGAAAAAAATATATATATATAAGCAAAAAAAGGGAAGAACCTCATCAGAAAGAACCCCAAGTATAAGATTTATATACTATCAGGACAAACACAAATTCACAGAAACACTGGCAGAAGGAAAAATTGGGAGAGTGGTTTTAAATTCTCAGTGTGGGTGAGGAAGGTTATTTTGATTCTTCCTGGATGTATCTTGATGTTTTTGTTAAGGGACTCAACTTTCCTAAGTTACAGGGGGATTAGAAACTGGTTTGCCTATAGGGGTAACATTGATTGGGGAAAGGGGATTACCTTGAAGTTTAAATCTATATGTGTATTAGAAAATAAAAATTAAAAGAGAAGAAACTAGACTAAACTGAGTTAAAATTAAAAAAAATAGAAAAGCAAAAGAAAAACACGGGTGTATGTATCAAAAAGTTCGGGTTAGAAGGTTATTAAGGAATTTGATATACTGGACATCTCAGTGTGATGGTAAATAGGTTAAAATTATCTGTATGTATTAAAAAAAAAGAACCAGAATATTGGTAAAGAGTTAAAAATAAAAGTTGTATTTATGAAGTAGTGGTGGTTGTTCTCCTGTAGTCTTCTTCTTTTTTTTTTTTCTTCCTTCCTGGTTGGTTTTCTGGGGGAGGGGCCTGCCACGTGGGTTTTCAGACAATGATGTTCCCTGAGTTAGGTCCTCCCGCTCCCCTCAAGGGGGTGGGCTCTGAGGAAACTGTTTTTTTCAGGCTTTTTGTTCTCTGGAGATTTTTATGTTCTTTTATCTGTTTTCTCTTGCCTTGACAGCTTTTGATGGTTTTTGGAGGTTTAGAGGAGAGCAAACTGCACCCCGACATCCCTCTCAGAGAGAAGCCTCAGAATGCTCTGCAGAGCTGCTGGCAGAGTCGGTTCTGAGTCACTGTCCCTGGGGATGCAGGAGTTTCTTTGTTGTACCCAATACCAGGACAGCGTCGGCTGTCTTGGCAGCTCCAGACCGCCAGAGAGGTTCCAAGCAGAGATCACACACAGAGATTTTCCCGCTGTCCTGGGCTGGTAATGTCTGGTTTTTCCAGATGCCAGAGCTCCAGGCTAGCACCTCTGAGCACCTCTCCCAGGGGAGGGTGTGGGAGGCACGCGTTTCAGGATTGCAGTCTGGCCAGGCTCCCAGCCCCTCACGGGAGGCAAGTGTCCCTGGACCTAGGCTGGGTCTATCTCTGCAGGTTTCCAGCGATCTAGGTTCCCCTATCTCTGCATGGTCTGCTGTTATGCTTTCTCTTTAAGGGTGAAAACTCACTTTCCTCTTGCTCTCCCACTCTCCCAAAGCCAAGCACCTACTGAATTTTAAAATTCCAGTTGCAAAACACCACTGATTGTAAGAACTCAGGTAGCCAGTCCCCTCCAATTCTCAAAGCCAAATGTTATGGGGATTCGTTTTCCCCGTGTGGGTACCCTACATCTGTGAGCTACATGTGGGGATCTGTACCTCTCCCCTCTCCTTACCACCATGTCCTGCCCTTACATGAACAGTCCTATGGGTCTGTCTGGCTCCCAGGTGTGTCCTCACACCTCCTACCCTTGTTTACATGGCCTATTCTCTACATTTATCTGTGGAGAGTCTGTTCTTCCAGTCTTCCAGTCATTTTCCAGGTTTTTTACACTAATGTGGCTGTAATCTAGTTGTGTGCATGGGAGAAGGTGAGCTTAGGATCCTCCTACTCTGTCATCTCCCCCAGAAGTTCCTCAATGATGATTTACATTAATCAACTCAATAAATTTTATCCACTCTTGCATTTTGAGGTTAAGGTGACTGCTTGTTGTATAGTGTTCTTTTAATATTCTCTTAAAGATTTTGCATTGACATTCATGAATTATATTTCCTTTATTAATGTAATCTTTGTTGTTGTTGTGAATCAATGTTACAGTAGTTTAAAGCAGAGGACTGAAAGTCTTCTTTGTCCGTCCCTGATGTAGAATAGTTTGACAGAACAGTGGCATTATCCGTTTCTTAAAGATTGATAGAATTCCCTTGTCAAATCATCTAAACTCACTGATTTAGGGAGCTGTCAACAGTATCAATTTTTTGTATTTCCTCTAGAGTAATTGATTTGAAATTCCACTTCTTATATAAGTTTTGGCAATTTATATTTTGAAGAAAATGATCTCTTCAGATTTTTAGAGTCACATTAATTTCAGGCTTAGGATTCCTAAAGTTCCTCCCCTTATAATTTCATAGATTGTTTATTTGTGCTTTCTTGTTTGTTGAAATTAGACTAGGTAACAGTAGGTGTCTGTATGCCTGTATATATGGGCTGAAATTCTTGGACTTATCAATACTATCATTTTCACTTTTCTATTTGTTTTCAGTTTATGCTTACTAACTCTCCCATTATTCTTGGCTTTTTCTTATCTATTTTCTATTTTTTTCTAAAATTTCTATTTTCAATCATTCAATAATCTACATGTAAAATCTGCATGTAATGAAAGATGGTCTACATGTAAATATACATGTATTTTTAACTTTTCTGTTTATAATATACATATAGGACTGTGCATTTTTCCTTGAGCTCTGCTTTAGATGTAACCCATAGGTTCTTCTAGGCATCCTTTTAATTACTGCTCTTTTGTAGTTATAGCAAAAATTAAGTTTTTATTTCTTCTTTGAATATGAACTGAGTCTTTAAGTTTCCAAGTGGTAGAGACTTTGTTAGTTTTTATTTTTATGTTTTGGTTTCATTATTAATTTCTTTGTTCATTGTGATCAAGGCATTTTGTCTTATTATTTCTACTTTTGGGAATGACTTGAGGTTATCTTTGAGGCCTGGTGTTTTGGTATGTGTATATTTCTTTCAATATTTTCCAAGATTTGTATTTTTATTCTAATGTTCCTTTATAAAATATACTTACTACTTTCTTTTTTCAGTATGCATGTTGCATCTGTCAGTTTTTCCTGAGACATGTCTTTTGATTCTGCAGATTAAAATCTTTTATTTCTGGAATGTTTCCTTAGTATATCTATCTAACTTATGTATTTGAGGGGCGCCTGGGTGGCTCAGAGGGTTAAGCCTCTGCCTTCGGCTCAGGTCATGGTCCCAGGATGCTGGGATGGAGCCCTGCATCAGGGTCTCCGCTCAGTGGGGAGCCTGCTTCTCCCTCTCTCTCTGGCTGCTGCTCTGCCTACTTGTGATCTCTTTCTGTCAAATAAATAAATAAAATCTTTAAAAATAAATAAATAAATGGATAAAAGACCTCAACGTGAGACAGGAATCCATCAGAATCCTAGAGGAGAACATAGGCAGTAACCTCTTTGATATCAGCCACAGCAACTTCTTTCAAGATATGTCTCCAAAGGCAAAGGAAACAAAAGTGAAAATGAACTTCTGGGACTTCATCAAGATCAAAAGCTTCTGCACAGCAAAGGAAACAGTCAACAAAACAAAGAGGCAACCCATGGAATGAGAGAAGATATTTGCAAACGACAGTACAGACAAAAGGTTGATTTCCAGGATCTATAAAGAACTCCTCAAACTCAACACACAAAAAAACAGATAATCATATTTTTTAAAAAATGGGCAGAAGATATGAACAGACACTTCTCCAATGAAGACATACAAATGGCCATCAGACACATGAAAAAATGTTCATCATCACTGGCCATCAGGGAGATTCAAATTAAAACCACATTGAGATATCACCTTACACCAGTTAGAATGGCCAAAATTAGCAAGGCAGGAAATATCCTGTGTTGGAGAGGATGTGGAGAAAGGGGAACCCTCTTCCACTGTTGGTGGGAATGCAAGTTGGTGCAGCCACTTTGGAGAACAGTGTGGAGATTCCTCAAGAAATTACAAATAGAGCTTCCTTATGACCCTGCAATTGCACTGCTGGGTATTTACCCCAAAGATACAGATGTAGTGAAAGGAAGAGCCATCTGTACCCCAATGTTTATTGCAGCAATAGCCACAGTCGCCAAACTGTGGAAAGAACCAAGATGCCCTTCAACGGACAAATGGATAAGGAAGATCTGGTCCATATACACAATGGAGTATTATGCCTCCATCAGAAAGGATGAATACCCAACTTTTGTAGCAACATGGATGGCACTGGAAGAGATTATGCTGAGTGAAATAATTCGAGGAGAGAGAGTCAAGTATCATATGGTTTCACTTATTTGTGGAGCATAACAAAGAACATGGAGGTTATGGGAATATGTAGAGGAGAAGGGAGTTGAGGGAAACTGGAAGGGGCTATGAACCATGAGAGTCTATGGGCTCTGAAAAACAATCTGAGGGTTTTGAAGTGGTGGGGTTTGGGAGCTTGGGGAACCAGGTGGTGGGTAATAGGGAGGGCTGTACTTCATGGAGCACCGGGTTTGGTGCAAAAACAATGAATACTGTTACACTGAAAAGAAATTTTTAAAAAAGTGAAAAAAAAAAAGACTCAAAGCTTAAAATACCAGCAATGGTAAGAGATTTATTAATCATTCATTCATTCAGCTTTGAACTTTCTCTTGTATCAAGCTCTCTGACACTGGTTTCTAGGCACCTACCTGCCCTTTTAAAACTTCTAAAAATAAAATATGTTTATTTCATTGGTACAGAAAAAAAAGAAATTTAAAAAAATAAATAAAAACTTTTAAGAAATCATGTTGTTTTGGGAAAAATAATAATGTAATGAAATGTTTATTATATAGTAATTATAAAACGTTTTGAAGACAAAAAATCTTAAATTGAAAAGAAAATCCAAAAGGAAAAAAAATCACCCTATGCTCAGTCTATGTACAATGTGGACATTTCCAGAGGACTTTTATTAGAAAACATTGTCTCTTGGGCACGAGGGCAGCTGAGTAGGGAGGTCGTTTAATCTGGCCTCAAATTTAGCTGGATATCTATGAAGCCATTCTGAACAGACACAAATTCATCCTGAGGTGGAAGATTTATCTGGATCTCCACAAGCAGAGAATTAGGTGTGGAAAGTGGAGTCTTCTGAGGAAATAACTGAAGATAAATGGAATGTTGGGGCACCAGATAAGCTGGCCACCCGAAAGTGATATAACACAGGAGAGTACAAATGGAGACATTGGAAATCTGCTCTAGTTAGTGACACCTCCTTCTGAAAAGAGCATAGGGAACAAGTAGGGCAGAACTCTTTGTGGTAAGAAGATTTTTAGCATGAGATCTACCCTATTAACATGACTTTAAGTGCACAACATTTTATGGTTAACTATAACTTCCAAAGTTACAGTTACACAAGATGAATAAGCTCTGGAGACCTGTACAACATAGAGTTATATATTTTTTTAAAAATATTTTTTTTTATTTATTTGAGAGAGAGAGAGAGATCATGAGTCAGGGAGGGGCAGAGAGAGAGGGAGAAGCAGACTCCCCTCTGACCAGGGAGCCTGGTGGAGGGCTCAGTCTCAGGATCCTGAGATCATGACCTGAACCAGTCAGAGGCTTAGCCAACTGAACCACTCAGGTGGCCCCATGTTGTATGATTTATAAAAAAAATGATGGTAATTCACTGTAGTGTGCTTTGATGGGGCCAGTTGATCCAAGTGTAATGTACTAGGAAGGAAAGAACATTAAGAGTTGTGACCTTAAAACAAACAAACAAACAAACAAAAAAAACACCGGGTGCCTGGGTGTCTCAGTTGGTTAAGCATCTGCCTTTGCCTCAGGTCATGATCCTGGAGTCCTGGCATTGAGTTCCATATTGGACTCCTGCTTGCCAGGGTGTTTGCTTCTCCCTTTGCCCTTCATCTCATTCATGGTCTCTCTCTCTTTCTCACAAATAAATAAAGAAAATTAAAAAAAAATCAGAAACATGGAAGGTTGGTAAGAACCTTAGATGAACACAAAAACAACCACTACAGCAAAACAGAATGTGGAATGGAATAAAAAATACAGCAAAAAAATTATACCATTATAGTTTCATTTACATCATAAATATTTGAAAACTGATATTAATGTTTCTTAAAATTTCCATAGTTCTTTCTGCCAAAGTAATTTAAAAAGTTACTTTTATAGTGTCCTTCATTTATTGAGCTTCATTTATTGAGAACAAGCAATGTGGCAGACAGTATTCAATCTTACAGTGAATAAAACTAGAGCTTTAAATGTTTAAATAAAACATCTTGGGGGCACCTGGGTGGCTCAGTTGGTTGGGCATCTGCTTTGGGCTCAGGTCATGATCCCTGGGCCCTGGCATCAAGCCTCACATCTGGCTCCCTGCTCAGCAGGAGTCTGCTTCTCCCTCTCCCTCTCCCTCTCCCTCTGCCTGTGCTCATGTTCTCTCTCTTGATCACTCTCTCAAATACATAAATAAAATACTTAAAAAATTTACGTGAGGTAAACAGGGACAGTAAACAAACACACAGTATGCTTATAGACACTGGGAAGTACTATGATGGCAAACAAAGGGCTTAGAGGTTACTAAGGGGTACTGGTCTGTCGGAGATATGCTGAAGGCATATCTCAGGAAGGCCTCCCTGAGGAGGTGACATTGGAGACAAACCTAAATTAAGTAAAGGATGAAGGCATATGGAGTCCTGGAGGAAGAACATTCTAGATACAAAGAACAGGAAAAACAAAGAAATGGCATTTTTGCAGATAGAAAGGAGCATGTCACATACCCAGAACAAGAAGCCCAAGTGGTTCAAAGAAAGGATAAGGGGAGAGCAGAAATGTAGAAAGAGACCTATAGGCCATAGGTTTTTGTTCTGAATTTTTGAAGCTGTCATTGTTAATTTTATGTGTGAACTTCCCAAGTCTACAGTGCCCTATTGTTTGGACAAACACCAGTATAGAAGTTGCTATGAAGGTGCTTTTTAACATATGATGAACATTTAAATCAGTAGACTTTAGGTAAAGCAGATTACCCTCCTTTCTGTAGGCAGGCCTCATCTAATCAGTTGAAGGCCTCAAGAGAAAAGATTGAAGAGGAGGGAATTCTTTCTCTAGCCTGAAACACAGTAATTCTTCCTGAGCTTTCAGTCTAGAGACGGCAGACTACTACATTACCTCTAGCTGGTATTTTTAGGCTGCTGGCCCACTCTTCAGATTTTGAACTTGCCAGTATCCAAAAATGCATTAGTCAACTTCTTTCTTACCTTCCTCCCACTCCGCATGATTTTATTTATTTATCTGACAGAAAGAGAGAGAGTGATGGAAAGGAGAAGAAGCAGGCAGAGTGACAGACAGAAGGAGGCTTCCATCCAAGCACAGAGCCCAACGTGGTGCTTGATCCTAGGACCCTGGGATCATGACATGAACCAAAGGCAGAGGCTTAACCAACTGAACCACCCAGGCATCCTGCCAATTTCTTGAAATAAATAAATCTCTGTCTCTCTGTCTCTTGTTGTCTCTCTGTGTCTCTTTCCATCCTATTGTTGTTTCTCTGGAGAGCCCTGACTCATAGAGAAATTGTCAGATTGACTTGAACAAGGGGATGATATGATCTAATTTGCATTTTGAAAGATCCCTCATACTTGGAAGAGGGAGAATTGACTCTTGGCAGCAAGAGGGAAGTTGAGAGTCTAGCCAGAAGGCTGTTCTGTCTTGTGGGTGATACCTGACAGCAGTCTAGAAGTGACTGGAGATTGCGGGATATGAGAAATATTTTGCAGGATTTTCAGACATATCAGATGAAGGCTGTGAGAGAGACAGATAAATCAGAGCTTATGTTTTGGGCCTGAGCAGCTGTGTGAAGGGTATGCAATTTATAAAGACAGTCCTGGGAGCCTGAGTGAGGAGCAGGTGTGCAGAGGTGGAAAAGGTAGGGAGGGAAGATGTATTAAATATCCGAAGTTTTACTTTAAGCACAATAAGTTCATGTTGCCCGTTTGCTGTCCACATGGAGATAATGGGAAGATTGTTAGCCGCAGGCCCATGACTCTGTACAGCCGTAGTTAAGTTCTGGAGCTGCAACATCTGGTGTGGAATCCCAAGTCCACGTTTCATGTGAACCTCAATGTCTTGGTCTTCTTCTTTTGGAAAACGGGTTGATAATTAATACAGTTTATTGAAGTGACATGAGCCACTGAATCACTCAACACTTGTAAACTCTTAGAATGTGCCTGGATAATCACAGAAAATGTTATATAATTATTAGCTATTATTACAGTGAGAGTTTTATTTTTCTGGCCCATCAAATAAATTTCCAGATGGAGACAAGGGCCTGGGAAATGTCTGCTTTGCATTGTTTTTGGTTGCCACCTTGGAGGTCAAACTGTAAACTGAATTTGAGTGAATCCCAGGGATTTTCTTCCCTTTGCCTGGACAGTGAACATTGATGGTGTTACTGAGAGTGGTGGCATCCGAAAATTGTGCTTTGATATCATATTTTGTAGCTGATTGCAACATGGATTGCTCTGATGCAGCCCTACTCCCCCCAGATTACTTCCCTGCCTTTACTGTTTTGGTTTTTCCATTGTGCTTATCATTTTCCCATATACTATGTATGACATGCTTATTTATTTCTTTATTTTCTGTCTCCTCTTGGTGGAGTATGAGCTCCAGGAAGCAGGGATTTTTAACTTTTGCTCACTGTTAGCACCTGCAAGAGTGCCTGCAGGAATGAATGATGTTTCCTGGTGCTTACAGTTCCCCTTGTCTGTTTCTTATTCTATTTTGTCAAGTATTTTTTCCCATGAGAAAACCATATCAGAAAGAATGCCAGACATTGGCATGATTCTCTGGACCTTTCCAACTTGGACAGAATGCTATTTTAATTGAGACAAACGTCTTCCATGAAATGGAATTTCAGAGGTAGCCTCTGATGGCAGTTTCAATTTTGACTTTGGAAATCAGTTTCAGAATTAACATAGTCTCCTGAAAATGATGGTACTTTTTGCTGTTGGTTGTCCATTCGGTTTCTCAGCCAGTCTATGTGTGGGCACTATTCCACTCCGATTGTAGATTCTGATCACACATTTTTATTCAGCAATGCTTGTCGATGAGGGGCATTGAAACCTATGCAGGGCGGAGGTTGATACATGGCCCAGTCAATGTATGACTTATGAAACCTATTGCAAGTCCAAGGCACTGTATTGATTCTGCTGAATGGACTGGAAAATGACCTTCATTGCACAGAACCCTCAAACTTGCTCCTTGTCTGTTTCTACCCAGTGGAGCACTTGCATCATGCAGCTTTGTTCCAGGATCATTACCAGTTATTTCCTTTAACGTTGCATCCTGATTTTACCATAAGTGTGAAGAGTGGACAAACTGATGTCTTTATTTAGCACAAAAACCGAAGTCCTGTTTCAGTGTCAGCTTTTCAGAGACAATTGCTTTTATCTTCTCTGACTGTATAGTTATGGCACATATATAGTTTTTTCTTGGACATGCAGGCCTTGTGTCAATATAAATTAGAGTTAATCATTATTCTGTTTATACCACCACTTATTATCACCCTGATCATATTGTATTGGATGGAGTATTTAAAGAATATTTTTTCATTTGTCCTGATCATATTAGTGTTAGAACTGTTTCCTTATTTCTCATGGTGGTTAAACCAACCAATGCATCATGGCACATGGTTGGAGTTCCACAAATGGTGGTTGAAGCGAGTTAATTATTCATTCCTGTGGCTGTATGGGAAGCGACACACAGTTTGCTCTCAAGTCTTCCTTTATCATTAGAATGAATTATAGTATGAAATAGGACATTCCTCATCAGCCATTATCTTTGCTCTTGAGAATGGATGTGGACTGGACCTCAAGATACCACAAGGAAAAAATAACTTCTTCCAGGATTAGGTTACAGTTCTTTGTGCCTTTGCATTCCAAGCATGTTTTATTTCATTAGAGAATGGTTATTCTGTTCTAATGACTAAAATTATAGGGATTTCTAGATGGAAGGAAGCTTACCGATCTTCTACCAGAGAATGTTCATTATACAGTTAAGTAGTTGGGACTGAGAATTTAGGGACAGACTCCAGGCCACGGGCCATCAGCTCATGTAAGAAGGAAATGGATGTCTTCTGAGCTCCACCATGATATTTGAGTTTGGTTTGGTGGTAGTTAATAAACTTATCTGAGGCAGAACATTACCATTCTAAGTATACTGATGTGCCTTATTTTTAATTGAGTATAGTTGATACACAATGTTATGTTAGTTTCAGGTATACAACATAGTGATTCAGCTTCTCTGTATGTTATACTGTGCTTGCCACAAGTGTAGGTACTGTCACCAAACCATGCCATTACAATATAGCCTGTATTCCCTATACAGTGCCTTGTATTCCATAACTTATTCATTTTATAATTGGAAGCCCATTTCTCCCTTTCATCTTCACAGATTTTTACCTGTCCCCCTGCCCTCTTCCTTCTAGCAACCATCAGTTTGTTCTTTATATTTATGAGTCTGATTCTGCTTTTTGTTTGTTTATTTATTTCGAACGTGCATTCTTTTGCAGAGATGACATGATGTGCCCACTGAAAGTGGTCAGGCAGGGACATTAGTCTAAGAGTTTGGTTTCTGCAGAACACATGCTCGCTCACATTCTTGTGGGTGTTGTTACTCAGAATTGTCCTGTCATCACCTAGGTCTTTGCTGTTATAGTTCAGTTGACCCTAGGGGAAGAAAATTGAATTGAGCAACAGAAGATGTGCAGACAGTAAGATAAATCAGATAAACACCACTACTCCGCAACACACCCTCAAGTGAGAAGGAAAGAGAAGAATTCAAATAAAGACTTCTAAGAATAATGATTCATTCATACTAAATGTCATATTCCTTGCCTTGGACCTATGATGTCATCATCATATAACATTCTAGACTGTAAAACTCATACTGTTTGATAGTGCATCAAAGGGCAAGGAGCCTCATTGCTGTTGTTATATGTTTGGAGTATAATCATTTCAAATGGAGTATAATCACTTATTTTTGCACCAATAAATGGGCCTTTTATATGGAATATTGAATCGTAAGTGGTAGAGAGAAAACGAAAGTGAAGGAAGGGAGGTAACCTTGATGGATGGCCAACCTTGGACAAGTATAGGAACATCCTATATTATTAAATTAAATTAAATTAAATCTTTATTTTTGAATATTTTATTCATTTGACACAGAGAGAGTGAGAGCACACATATAAGCAGGAAGAGTGGCAGGCAAAGGGAGAGGGAGAAGCAGGTTGCCCACTGAGCAGAGAGCCTGATGGGGGTTTGATACCAGGACCCTGTTATCATGACCAGATTGGAAGGCAAATGTTCAATGGACTGAGCCATCCAGGTTCCCCATGAACATTGTATTTTAAAAACACTTCCCACGTTTGCAAGCTATATCCCAAATAGTCCATATGGAGCAGATATGGGCAAAGACACTGGCACTAAGAAAATGGGGTCATAACCATGAAGATGAGGTATTGGCCTTTTTGACATGCCCTTAGTCTTGTGCAGATTATTCAAAAGTAAATGAATTCATACTAGAAACCATTTTCTTTAAATGTACTGAATTTTAACATTAATTTTTATTTGCATCTAGAAAGATTTCAGCCATGTGAATTGATATGTTAGCTTTATTTTTCCAATACAAAAGCCAAATATTTGTAGATAATTTTTTTAAAGATTTTATTTATTCATTTGACACACAGAGAGAGATCACAAGTAGGCAAAGAGACAGGCAGAGAGAGAGGAGGATGCAGGCTCCCAGCTAAGCAGAGAGCCTGATGCGGGAGTCCATCCCAGGTCCCTGAGATCATGGCCTGAGCTGAAGGCAGAGGCTTAACCCACTGAGCCACCTAGGCACCCTGGAGATGATTTTGATAGCGATTCAAGTAGTAGCTCAGTTAAGAAATTATTATATTTAAATTCATTTACATTTAAAGAGGAATCTTTTCTTTCCCACTTTTTATTTTTTAAAGTTCATCTAGGCATTATAATTTTTTTTTGGTCCTAATTGAAAACATTTTTGAAGCAACTTCCCTGGAAGTAGTCTAAACCAAGTTATTGCTAGCTTCTCTCATGTTTTTTGCATTTTATGGTTCTTAAAAAGGGTGTGTTCTGAAGGTATTGAATATGCATATTAGAAAATATAAATATAGCCTTGGGTCCTTTGTGGAGAATCTGCAACTGGATGGTGGCAAAGACTGGTCTTTATTAAGTGACACCATTTGCATATCCACCAAATCTGAGAGGCTGAAAATCCAGTGCAAGTGAAAATGATAGTCCTTGTGCATTGTGCCATGACTTTCTCTGCATGACAGTGAGGAGAGGAGAAAGCCTGAATGTGCTACAGTAGTAGGATGCCCAGTCTGTGGACCACAGAGTTTCTTGCAGTAGTGTGGCAGACTGAATAATGGTCTTCTCAAATATGTCCACACTCTGTTCTCAGGAACCTGTGAATATGTTATCTCCCATGGTAAAAGGAATTTTGAAAATGTGATTAAGAGGATGCACCTAGAGATACATGGGGACCTTATCCTTAATGATCCAGATGGACCCAATATTATCTGGCTTGGGCATTGAGGGATGTAATGGAAGAAGAGGGAAGAATTCAAAATGTGAGAGTGTTGCATTTAAAGAAGGAGGAGGGGGCAATGAGCCAAGGAATGTGGGTGTCCTACAGAGGTTGCAAAATGCCTTCAGCTGCTTTCCAGGAAGGAGACAGAGATCTCAGTCCTGCAACTACAGGAACTGAATTCTGCCAATAACCTGTATGAGCAAGAAAAACGGTCCTCCCCTAGAGGCTCCAGAAAGGGACACAGTCCTTCCAGTACCTTTATTGTAGTCTAATGAGACCCTCACCAAATGTCTGACCTACAAAACCGTAAGTTGTTAATTTTGTGGTGATTTGCTACAGCAGTAATAGGAAACTAAAAAAAAATGTTATGGATCAAATGAAAAAGATTGAGAGAACACCCTCATTTGGGTAGGTCACTTTCAGCACTTGGAAGGAACTGCCACCAGGAATGAGGCAAAACGTTAAAGACAACTCAGGCAAACACCAAGATCTGTTAAAATAATGAATAAAGACCCCATGCACATAAGAAACATATGTGTTACATTTTATTGTGGAATATAGGTTTTCATTTTCAGACCAGCCTAGGAGATAGGAAACAGCCTTTGTGGTGAGATATGTATAAAAACTAATTTCATATTCTGTCAGTGAACTATTTCTTGTGTCTCGGTAAAAGTCATACGTAAATGTATCCATTGTAGTTACTCAAACTAACAATAATTTGTCATGGAAAAATGGTGTGCCTAACAATTAGGTGAAGTTTTTTGTTTTGTTTTGTTATTTATTTATTTAACTCAAGTGCTTGTTCTTTTTCTTTTTCTTTTCTTTTTTTTAGGAATATAATCAATGGTATTATGTTTATTTATTTATTTAAATTTGTTTTCAGTGTTCCAGAATTCATTGTTTATGCACTGCACCCGTGCTCCATGCACTACGTGCCCTCCACAATACCCACCACCAGGCTAGTGCAACCTCCCAACCCCGGCCCCTTCAAAACCCTCAGCTTGTTTTTAAGAGTCCATAGTCTCTCATGGTTCATCCCCCCTCCAATTTCCCTCAACTCCCTTCTCCTCTCCATCTCCCCCTATCTTCCATACTATTTGTTATTCTCTGCAAATAAGTGAAACCATATGATAATTGACTCTCTCTGCTTGACTTATTTCACTCAGCATAATCTCTTCCACTCCCATCCATGTTGCTACAAAAGTTGGGTATTCAATCTTTCTGATGGAGGCATAATACTCCATAGTGTATACAGACCATATCATCCTTAACCATTCGTCCATTGAAGGGCATCTTGGTTCTTTCCATAGTTTGGTGACCGTGGCCATTGCTGCTATAAATATTGGGGTACAGATGGCCCTTATTTTTACTACATCTGTATCTTTGGGGTAAATACCCAGCAGTGCAACTGCAGGGTCATAGGGAAGCTCTATTTGTAATTTCTTGAGGAATCTCCACACTGTTCTCCAAAGGGGCTGCACCAACTTGCATTCCCACCAACAGTGGAAGAGGGTTCCCCTTTCTCCACATCCTCTCTAACACACGTTATTTCCTGTCTTGCTAATTTTGGGCATTCTAATTTGTATAAGGTGATATCTCAATGTGGTTTTAATTTGAATCTCCCTGATGGCTAGTGATGATGAGCATTTTTTTCATGTGTCTGATAGCCATTTGTATGTTTTCATTGGAGAAGTGTCTGTTCATATCTTCTGCCCATTTTTTGATATGATTATCTGTTTTGTGTGTGTTGAGTTTGAGATGTTCTTTATAGATCCTGGATATCAACCTTTTGTCTGTACTGTCTTTTGAAAATATCATCTCCCATTTTGTGAGTTGCCTCTTTGTTTTGTTGACTGTTTCCTTTGCTGTGCAGAAGCTTTTGATCTTGATGAAATCCCAAAAGTTCATTTTCACTTTTATTTCCTTTGCCTTTGGAGACATATCTTGAAAGAAGTTGCTGTGGCTGATATCGAAGAGGTTACTGCCTATGTTCTCCTCTAGGATTCTGATGGATTCCTGTCTCACGTTGAGGTCTTTTATCCATTGCGAGTTTATCTTTGTGCATGGTGTAAGAGAATGGTCAAGCTTCATTTTTCTACATATAGCTGTCCAATATTCCCAGCACCATGTATTGAAGAGAATATCTTTTTTTAACTGTATATTTTTTCCTGCTTTGTTGAAGATTATTTGACCATAGAGTTGAGGGTCCATATCTGGGCTCTCTACTCTGTTCCACTGGTATATGTGTCTGTTTTTATGCCAGTACCATGCTGTCTTGGTGATCACAGCTTTGTAGTAAAGTTTGAAATCAGGTTACGTGATGCTGGCAGTTTTGTTTTTTGTTTTTCAACATTTCCTTAGCAATTCGAGTTCTCTTCTGATTCCATACAAATTTTAGGATTATTTGCCCCAGCTCTTTTAAAAATACTGATGGAATTCTGATTGGAATGGCATTAAAAGTATAGGTTGCTCTAGGCAATATAGACATTTTAACAATGTTCATTCTTCCTATCCAAGAGCATGATCTTCCATGGTCTTCCATCTTTTTGTGTCTTCTTCAATTTCTTTCATGAGTGTTCTGTAGTTCCTCAAATACAGATCCTTTACCAACTTGGTTAGGTTTATTCCCAGGTATCTTATGGTTCTTGGTGCTAGAATAAATGGAATCTACTCTCTAATGTACATTTCTGTATTTTCATTGTTAGTGTATAAGAAAGCCACTGATTTCTGTACATTGACTTGGTATCCTGCCATGTTACTGAATTGCTGTATGAGTTCTTATAGTTTGGGGGTGGAGTCTTTGGGGTTTTCCATATCAAGAACCATGTCATCTGAGAAGAGAGGGAGTTTGACTTCTTCATTGCCAATTTGGATACCTTTTATTTCTCTTTGTTGTCTGATTGCTTTTGCTAGGACTTCTAATACTATGTTGAACAAGAATAGTGAGAGTGGGCATCCTTGTTGTGTTCCTGATCTCAACAGGAAGACGGCAAGCTTTTTCCCATTAGGGATGCTATTTACTGTGGGTCTTTCACAGATAGATTTTATGAAGTTCAGAAATGTTCCCTCTATCCCTATACTTTGAAGTGTTTTAATCAGGAACAGATGCTGGATTTTTTCAAATGCTTTTTCTACATCAATTGAGAGGACCATGTGGTTCTTCTCCCTTCTCTTATTGATTTGTTCTATTACATTGTTTGATTTGCAAATGCTGAACCATCCTTATAACCCAGGAATGAATCCCACCTGGTCATGGCTGATATGAATACATTAATAGTAGTCCAAGAAGTTTTTCTGTTGTAGTTATTGAATCTTCCATCAAATGTGTACTTCAGTCATGTCTTTCTAGCTCACTTTTAACCACTCTTCTTTTCCCTGGCCTTCTTCTTGGAGTTCTTGAATATCACCTACTTGTTGATTAGACTCCTGTGTTTGGGGTTCTCCTGAGCATGCAGAACTCTATCCAGGTGTGCTCAGGACTTGCACTGGGATATAATGTGTAGGCACAGATGCATTCTGATAGGCTTTGCCTGGATCATTGCTAGGTTTAATTGTACTATAATTTCATCTGTTCAAAACATGATTCCTTTTTTGGCAATACAAACTGCTCTGAGAGGTGGGATCTTAAAAGTCCATGCAAGTTATGCTTACACAGACAGGCCTAGTGAGGTCCATCCTCAGTGCACCCTGCATTGTTCCAGAGGTATAAGCTGTTAGGTTTATGCTATGTGTTGTTTTGTGTTCTATATAAAAGCTAGACAGATCTTTTCCTCCTTAGGTCTAGCCATTTCAGTCCTGTTATTTATGGGCTGAATGGTGTCCTCCTCCCCAAATTCATATGTTGAAGCCCTTATCCCTGGTATAACTAAACTTGGAACAGGGCCTATAAGGATGTAAATTAAGGTTAAATGAATTCATAATGGTGGGGTTCCACATAATAACACTAGTGTCCTTATAAGAAAAAGAGACCAGAGAGCTCGCTGTGCTTTCGCAGAGGAAAGACCATGTGAGAACATTGCAAGAAGGAAGCTGTCCATAAGTCAGGAAGAGACATCTCATCAGAAACTAAATTTACTGACACCTTGATCATGGGCTGTTAGCCTCCAGAATTGTGAGAAGATATTTCGAGAAGAATTGTGAGAAGATACATTTCTGTGGTTTAAGCCACCCAGTCTGTGGTATTCCATTATAGAAGTCCTAGAAGATTAATACAAGACCACTTCTGGGAGTCTTTGTAGCAAATTAAGCTTGGGACATATAGCATCATCGATTTCACATTTGAAACCCAGTATCTCTGGATGTTGTGTAAATAGTGACATAAAAAGGAGGATAAGGGTGGAAGTGGAAAGTCAGCCTAGAGGCTATTATATTGGTTCATGGGAGAGGAACATGAAATTTTTCATAATTTGATTATGTAAAGCCGAAATGACAACTCTAAATTGGGAAGTCTGTAACATATTCTAATTGTACAATTTATAATATATGAAGGTAAGAACATATATCAACAATAACACAGGGAGTGGGGCTTTGGGCTAGGGACATACTTTTGAAATTTATACATTTTATGTAAGAAGTTACACTATTAACATGAAATTGACAGCAATAATTGTATTATTCATGGTGTAACCTCTAAGTTATCATGAAAAGATGCAGAGATATATAGCTAAAAAGCTAATAAAGAAACTTTGAAATGCTGAGGATACTAAAGATATTTCATTAACTCAAAATGATCTAGAAAATAAGGGATGGAGAAAAGAGAAACAGGGAAAACAATGAGAAATCAAATAGCAAAGTAGTAAAACAAAATCAAGTTACATCTAAAATCATATTTAATTTCAATGGGATGAATATGCCAATTAAATGATGGAGTTTGTCTGACGGGGGAGGTGGCTGTTGGAATCAGAGTTAGCTTTGTGAATTACTTACTTACACTCAACCTTGGTGCTGTTGACATTCTGCACAATCACTATAGAACAATGCATGTGTGGCATGTGTACACTATAGTTTAATCTGACAGAATCACTCTTTCTTAATGTCAGGAATTTAGGAACCATTGTAAAAATTATTGGCATGGAAAATCAAAGTGTTTTTCTCTTCTTAAATAACAATTTTGCATTTAACCAACATATGTGGACAAGGGGCTGGGAAGAGAGTCCAGGACATTACTGTTAAAAGATAAAATGATTAATTTATATTTGTTATAAATTCTCTCTTTTTACCATCAGTGAAAAAGAAGATTGAATGACCTGCTTAGGTCTGTTTGAAAGTAGCAGGAATTTGATTCAAGTGAAAAAAGAGTTATATTTTATTTATTATTATTTAATTTGTGCAAGAAACTACTTTAAGCATTTTACATATATTATCTGATTTAAACTTTCAGTGCCTCTTTGAGGAGGTTCTCAGTGGAAATACTGTATTTTTTCAACAACAAATATGTACTATGTACTAGGTATCAGTCATTATGCAGAACACTGGGAATTCAACAATGGTTAAATATGTTCTCTGCTATCTGGACTCTGATCACCAATATATAAATGGAAAAATATAGTTTGTAATAAGTACAGATAGTAAGGATAAACAAGTATCAGTATTGATTTTTTAAAAGATTTTATTTTTATTTATTTTTATTTTTTATTTTTTTATTTTCTTTTTTTTGAGAGAGAGGGAGAGAAAGAACAAGAGAGCATGTGCATGCAACAATAAGGGTTGGGGGAGAGGGAGAAGGAGATTCCCCATCCAGCAGTTAGCCCGAGGCAGGGCTGGATTCCAGGACCCTGAGATCATGACTTGAGCTGAAGGCAGTCGCTTCACCCACTGAGCCACCCAGGTGCCTATATCAGCATTGATTTCTAAGCATAATTGATTTGTAGGTAAGCATTCTTAAAAGAGTCACTATATTACATTGGAACTGGAAGATTCCCCAAGATTCAGATTGTAGGACAGGGATGACACAGACCTCATTTACTATCAAAGATTTAGTGAATATATATTTCACACATCTGTGCAAGGCACTGTGCTATGGCATGTGGAGTTTCCAGTCATGCCCAAGGAGAGGGACTAAAAAGATGATCGTCTGGACGTGCAGACCTGGCTCCCTTTTCCACTCACCCAGTATCACAGGTAGGCTCTAGAGGGTGTATTTCTGGTGGTGATATGTCCTGAGATGAGTCTGAAAGATGGTAGGTGCAGGGCACTTAATTATCTGGAGTGTGGAACAAGCCTCTCCTTTAGTAGCAGATGGGGCAGATTTGAGAAAAGTGTTGCCAGTGTCTACTCCTGCTGGCCTCTGGTCCTTGGATGAGCTTTCTCATTGTTTTAAACCTGCACAGATCTAGAGAGCTCTGTTGCTAGAGAGCAGTTGCTAGAGAGCTGGCCAGAGGGCTGAATTACAACATCTCTCCTTGTCTGGAGAGACCATATATCCTAACAGTTCCCGGGAGTCTTTCTCTCCATCATCCCCCACAGGGCAGCAGCTTACTTCTCTGACTCTGGCAAGAGCTCTTCAGTTGTTCATTGACACTCATTTGCCAGTGTCCTGGACACCCTTGTAGCCTATGCAGACAATGTAGGAATTACAGTAAAGAGCATGAGGGGGTCACTGTCATTGTTGAAAGACCGTGGATCTCAGTCCTTGGATGCACATTAGAACTTCTAAAAATAGCTATGCCTGGATGCTGTGCTGACTATGATGCTGAATTGCTGGGGCTGTATGTGGTCCAAGTACCAGTAGATTTTAAAATCTTCTCATGTGCTTCTGATGTAGAGCCAGGGTTGCAAATGACTAATCCAATATGACTCAGGATGAACACAGGCAATAGTTAAGAGACGGGATTAATTTTGAGCAAAAACCAATGGATAAATAGCATGGAATAATAGCCTAGGAAAAAAGATGAGTCAAACCTTCCAGTAGATGAAATGGAGCAACAACAAAATTGCTTTCTGAAACTGGATTTCACAATTCAGTAAATAACTAAAGAAATAGATTTCTAGTAAGAACCTAATTATTTTCTCAGAAAACCCTAGTGGCATAAGTAGCTTAAGAGATGGACAAATATAAAGAAATGGAAATCATAAGTGAATACAGTTAACTGATGCCTGAGAAGGAAAAAGAATAAATAGAGGATAGGTGATAATGAAAGAAATAACAGAAGTTTTTCTGAGGTAGAAGAATGACAGAAAGGCTTCATGGCTCCCAAATAGCATTGAAATTAAAGGCTACAGTATCAAATGGGGTCAAAAAACAACAACAACTACAACAACAACAACAACATTAGGTTCAGAACACTAAGGATCACATATATGGCTAAGAGAACCTTCTTCTCTTAGGATAAAGTTTTCTCTTCCCTTTCTTTCTCTCATTCATCTTTTTTTTTGAGGGAGATAGAAGATGAAATTAGTATATCATCCATCTATCCTATGTAAGAGTATCAAGTATATGTAAGAGTATCACATATAATACAAAAGGGTTGAATCATCTAAAAGGGCGAGGATAATATAAGACGAATATATGATGTGGGTGATTGGCCAAATGGAGACAGACTTGGAGTTAAAGCATTCTTATCATTTCATTTGGGCCAGGGAAATACAATGGGCAAATAAACTATTTTGGCTGGTAACATGACTACTTAACCTGGATTCATCTGTAGAAAAATGTAGGTTTCATGATAACTATTAGGAATGACTATATATATGGGGCACCTAAGTGGCTCCGTCAGCTAAGCATCAGTGGGGAGTCTACTTCTCCCTCTCCCACTCCCCCTGCTCATGCTTTCATGCTCTCTCTCTCGCTCTCTCTCAAGTAAATAAATAAAATCTTAAAAAAATGAATGGATATATAAATAATAATAATACTGAAGTTTGGTTATCCTTCCAAAGTAACCAGGCATATGGGTGACGTGTGTGGGGAATAATATGGAAAAAAAATTGCCAGAAAGACTAAAAATGAGAATAAACACAACAATGATAAATAGATCAAATGAAATTAAGGTATAAGAATAAAACCACATTATCAATTATCACAGTATATAAAAAATACTGACAATTTCCATTACTCAATTCAGAGACTCCACAGGTGATTAAAATACAAGAGTACACAAAAAAAAGAGAGACTAACTATTGGTGATAATGAAGACAGTATTAGTTAAATGTGCCAAACATAGGACAGAGCTCTAAGAAATAAGAATGACTTGGACCAATTAAAATCATTGTCATAGATTTTAATATAACTTGTTAGAAAAATCTTAGTGATCAATTCAATAAAAAAGACAGACTACCTTGCATTTTACTTATGGAATTAAAAGCTCAAAGAAATATGTACTAAAGAAATATTCTAGCTTATGTGCAAAGAGCAAGTATTATTTTATTCTGAAAGAGCAAGTATTATTTTTTGGTTCACAGGCATGTACAATTATCAAAAAATGAGTACCAGGGCGTCTTGGTGGCTCAGTCATTAAGGCATCTGCTTTTGCTCAGGTCATGATCCCAGGGTCCTGGGATTGAGCCCCACATTGGGCTTCCTGCTCAGTGAGCAGCCTGTTTCTCCCTCTCCCACTCACCCTGTTTGTTTTCCCACTCTCACTGTATCTCTGTCAAATAAATAAATAAATGAAATCTTTTAAAAATGGTAAGACCGTAACATTCTAAAAATTTAGAGATTTTCCAAAGTCACATTCCTTATTATGCCCAATAAAATCATAAACCAAAAGTACGATTACTATAAAAATCTTAGGATTTAAAAATAAAACCCTGAATTAAAGAAAAAAATATAAAATATCACAAATTATCTAGATAAACAAACAGCATAAGATTAGCTTGCTCTATGGCTTATGTGACATTAGCCATTACTTTATTTGGAGAAAATTATTATTATTATTAAAGAAAGTCTCATAATACATATACATTATTTAGCTTGAGAAACTAGGAAAAGCATGGTAACCACATACTACAAGAATGAAGCTACTGACAATTAATGTTACAAAAGATAAAATTAAAGAAATAGAAAAGTATATTGTCAAAAAATATACCTCAAAATATGGAACTTTAGAAAAGGCAATGGAAAATATGAAAATAGAAATATAGGAATTAGAAAAGTACATTTGACAGTACCATAGACCCTGAAAAAATAAGAAATTTATAAGAGAACATTACTTGTATTTTTTCTGAGTGCCATACTTTATTGATAACTGGTTTTTTGCTTATTTTAATAATCTGGGCATATTTGTTTCAGCACTGTTCAGCAAACCCTCAACCCCCATCTCGGTTGTTACTTAATTTTGCTCTGACAACTTTCTTCATAATACTAAGGTACTCTCATTGTGTTACACTACTTTCATATTTCAAATAGTACTGCTTTTTATTTTTTATTTTTATTTTTAAAAATTTTACTTATTTATTTATTTGGCAGAGAGGGAGAGAGAGAGATCACAACTAGGCAGAGAGGCAGGCAGAGAGAGAGATGGGGGGAAGCAGGCTCCCTGCTGAGCAGAGAGCTCAATGCAGAACTTGATCCCAGGACCCTGAGATCATGACCTGAGCCAAAGGCAAAGGCTTAACCCACTGAGCCACCCAGGAACCCTAAAAGACTGTTATAGCTCATTGTTTCTGCTACTCAAGGTAAACCCCACATGTTCTTTAAAACAGAGAAATACGGTCCTGAATTTTAATGCTTCTGTTCTGCAAGACACATGTCCACTGGATCTTATTTTGTGTTTTTTGTTTTTCTGTTCCTTTAAAGCATGAAATTAAAATAGCTGCAGTAATATGAGTGATAGGGTATATGATTTTAGTTCATTTGTTGTAGTTTTCTAAGTTAAATTATGTTTGAATTTTATTATTATTATTATTATGTGTATTTATTCTTACATTCTTACAGAGAGACATTTTTTTCTCCTGTTAAAATCCTTGAATTTGTAACTTAAACGTTGAATTATGGCAGGTAAAATTACCTGAATCGTGGTGATACACATATCACAAAGCTCCTTTTCACAATGTAGCAGGATAGAGAGGATACAAATGATTTTTATTATTTAAGAGATCATGTATCAAACAAGAAAAGGATAGAAAGCAACACGTTTATTTTTAGGTGTTTAAATGAAAAATAAATTCTTTTATTTTTTAATATTTTATTTATTTGACAGAGAGAAATCACAACTAGGCAGAGAGGTAGGCAGAGAGAGAGGAGGAAGCAGGCTCCCTGTGGAGCAGAGAGGCTGAAATGGGGCTTAATCCCAGGACCCAGGGATCATGACCTGAGCTGAAGGTAGAGGCTTTAAACCACTGAGCCACCCAGGTGCCCTGAAAATTAAATTCAAAGTGAAATGTTTGATGGTCTAAGAAGCAATTTATAATGAGTATGCGATTATATGATAATATCATAGACTTACTCCCTACTTTACATCACTAAAGTCTGCATAGCTTGATCTTAAATTCTGTGGAAAGGTTTGTAACTCTTGAAGCTGTCCTTGTCTCATCTTGATCCTTCCTTAAGAAGGGGAATTAGTTTGTTTAGTATCTTTATGAAATTATCATATATTTCTGTATTTTCCCTTCAAAGCAACAGCAATGATAGTTTCTAGAATGCTTTCATGTGCACATAATCCTGAGGATTTATTGCTCTGGATTTAATGACTTGATAAGAGCATGCATCTCTACAGTGATAGAGCTGGAAACCCTGAAGAACTGCTTTGGGATTTAGGATGCAAAGCATGGATCACTTCTTATCTTCATGGATAAAATAGATAAACATTCACACAGTGATTATGCACATATGGGAAAGTTTGGTATTTCTATCAGGCCCTTGTAGCTTCACTTCCTTTCATACCTGGCTCCAACATGTTCTTCAGTTCCACTTCTGTTCTTAGAAATACTGTTCACATTTTTGATCCCATTGTCCTTTCCTCATGTTTGCCTGGCAAAATCTTAACCACGCTTCAATCTAATAGTCCATCTTGTTTAAACCTTCATCCAAACTGTCCAAAACTGCTGGCCACAGATGTTAATATCTGTCAATTCATAGTCTGTATTCTTTCTAAGGGCGGATAACTGTGTCACGGAAATATCATGGATTCCATTTCTCTATTACCTGACTGTTGATATCCCTTCATAACTTATTGTTTCTCAGCATCTGCTATTAGCATGACATGAACGTGAGAATATATTTTATTTTAACTTATGATATAAAGATATATCTTTATATAACTTTATATAACAGGTTATATATATATATTTTTAAAGATTTTATTCATTTATTTGACAGAGAGAGAGAGAGATCACAAGTAGGCAGAGAGGCAGGCAGAGAGAGAGGGGGAAGCAGGCTCCCTGCGGAGCAGAGAGCCCGATGCGGGGCTCGATCCCAGGACCCTGAGATCATGACCTGACCCGAAGGCAGAGGCTTAATCCACTGAGCCACCCAGGCGCCCCAACAGGTTATATTTTCAACCTAATCTTAGAGCTAATAGTTTGAAAAAAATATATGTTTTCCAAAAGAAGTACAAGATATAAATAAAACATAACATTATGTAAAGCTTCTGTCATCAAATGATATAGAACACCAGTCAACATATCTCTAAACTGACAAATGGAGTAGTTCCACAGACTATGTCCCTGAATATTATTGCTTAGGGAAATATTCTAATGTATCAGATGTTTCATTATTTGGGTATATTTTTATAAAATGAATATTCCTTGATTTTCATCATATGGAAATTAGAAAGAAAATCAAGTACTTAAAATCATCTCATCAATTTATTTTACCTGATATTTTTCAGCATAAACACACACACACACACACACACACACACACACACACACATTCTCTCATCCATTTAAATATAGATGCCTATGTATATATGTATGATTTTGCTAAAGTGATGCAATGCATTTTATAAAAATTATTATATTTTTATAAACACATTTTTAGTATTTTTTGAAATACCGTAAGTGTACATGCTAAATGTTGCACATGCTGGTGTGTTTATAAAAAAATGAAGATAATATACTATTCATCTGGGGCATCTGGGTGCCTCAGTGGGTTTAAGCCTCTGCGTTTTGCTTCAGTCATGATCCCAGGGTGCTGGGATGGAGCCCTGCATTGGGCTCTCTGCTCAGCAGGGAGCCTGATTCCCTCTCTCTCTATGCCTGCCTCTCTGCCTACTTGGAATCCCATTCTGTCAAGTAAATAAATAAAATCTTTAAAAAATCTTAGTATTCATCTGAAATTCTTTGAAAAATAGTGTAAATATCTTTCACACTCTGAAGTATCAAAGGGCAGGTGATGAAGACTTTCACGTGGATTTAAAACATCAATGATACTTACATTTATAATTGCTTTTTTAAATTTCTTTTCAGCATAACAGTGTTATTTTTGCACCACACCCAAGTACTCCATGCAACACGTGCCCTCACTAATACCCACCACCTTGTTCCCCCAACCTCCCAACCCCCGCCCCTTCTAGACCCTCACGTTGTCTTTCAGAGTCCATAGTCTCTCATGGTTCACCTCCCCTTCCAATTTCCCTCAACTCCCTTCATATAATTGCTTTTTATTTTTTCATATGGATTTGAGTTACGTTTATTGCCCTTTCATTTCACTTTGAAGAACTCCTCTAATATTTCTTATAATACTAATGTGTTAACAATGAACACAGTTTTGTTTATCAGGGATTATCTTTTTATTTTATAGCATTCCTTAGCTTTTGCTGCTTATTGGCACAAAGACTCCAGGTTAACCAGAAGTAGATACTTAGGATATTCTCAGATCTTCGCTAAGCAGGTACACAGCCCTGTACATGCACATAGCTCTATGTATGTGCCTTCAGGATTGCTAGGAATACATTACAGTTTTCTCAACCCAGTCTAGGGACATCTCATTCTTCAATTTTTCCTTTTAAACTTTATGATTAGCCTATTGTTTGTCTAATTTTTTATCTCCTACCTTAGGCATTCATGGTATTAAGCAATTGCCTCTAATTGTTTTTTTTTTAATTTATTTATTCATTTGACAGACAGATCACAAAGAGGCAGAGAGGCAGCCAGAGAGATAGGGGGAAGCAACCTCCCCCTGAGCAGAGAGCGTGATGCAGGTTTTGATTCCAGTACCCCGAGATCATGACCTGAGCTGAAGGCAGAGGCTTAACCCACTGAGCTACCCAGGTACCCCGCCTCTAATTGTTTTTAACAAGTCTCTTGAGTTTTTTTTACACTGAGTGAACTTTGAGTCAGTGCTTATGGACTGATTGCCTGTGTCCTCAGCACCCCCCCTCCCAGTTCATATGCTGAAATCTTATCCCCAGTGTGATGGTATTTGGAGGTGGAGCCTTTGTGAGGTGATTAGACCCTGAAATGGGAGCCCTCATGAGTAGAATTAGTGCCCTTATAAGAGACTCCAGAGAGCTCCTTCACTCCTTTTGTTGTGCGAAGATACAGTTAGAAGACTGTCATCTGGTAATCAGAAGTCAGGCTCTTAGCATGCACTGAATCCATGGGTGCCTCGATTTTGGACTTCCCATCCTCCAGAACCCTTTGAAATAACTGTTTGTTGTTTAAGCCATTCAGTCTATGACATTTTTGTTCTAAGAGCCTGAATAGCGGCTAAGACTGTTAAAATAAAAACAGCTTTGGAAGTGAAATCTTCTAGGGAACTACCAAACTGGTTAAATAATGAACATTCTCTTGCATTCTCTTGAATGGGCCTTTGAAAGGCTCCAATCTTGTTCGTCTTCCTCCAGTGCCTGCCAACCTGTGGATTTTCATGGGATTGTGAAGCTGTTTTCAAGGCTATCACTGAGCTGGCATGGGGTGAATGGGAATAGGGCAAGTTAAAAATGCCATGAAACTCTCTCTCCTTCTGATATTTTGCATGTTTTTAAAATTTTATTTATTTATTCGAGAGAGAGACAAAGTGAGAGAGCATGAGAGGAGAGGTCAGAGGGAGAAGCAGACTCCCAATGGAGCTGGGAGCCTGATGTGGGACTCGATCCCAGGACTCCAGGGTCATGACCTGAGCCGAAGGCACTTGCTTAACCAACTGAGCCACCCCTGTGCCCCAATATTTAACATTTTTAAAAAATTAAACACTATCCAGATTCCAGTAAACCATCAGTTAATTCCAGAGTTCTGAAATGTTGATTCTGACCATTAAACACACACACACACACACATATTCATGAACGCACACACACAGCTTTCTCTTGTCTTTTATGGAAGGTTTTGGAGGCTTTTAGTTTGCCATTTTAAGTAATATCACCTATTCAGTTCCTTTTTTAATCTTATTTTGATCAGAGTGGGATAGGTATATACACAATATCAAAACTGTACTACTTAGAGGGGGGTAAAAGGGGTTGTGCCCATCTTACATTACTCAGTACATGCACAGTCCACACAACTTCTATACTAATGACATGCCCATGATAGCTTGATACCATATTAATGGTGGCTATTGGTATAAGACAAGCAGCAAACAAATAATAATAAAAGATAATGGCCACCCAAAATAAGTGAAAGGTTAAAATCAAGCATGGCTAGTCTGTAGACTTTTTCAAATGGGATTGCATGATTGGTGCTATAATGAATAAAGCAGCCATGTCAACATTTGGCATTCCTGAGTGGGAATCCCAGGCCTGCAGATGCTTCATTTGCATGATTCTGGTTTTCCTCATCTGTAATGATACCAAAGACTTCCCAGATTTCTCTGAGTACTAGCTAGAACATAAATCTGTGTGTGTGTCACATAACAAGGAGTCAATCCAAAGCAACTATCATCAATAGAAAGGTACTAATCAGGAATAACTATTGTTATTTTGTCATTGATATGCTATGTCTCACAGGGCATATTGATTATATTTTCCCAAACTGAGTTAAAAATTCAGAGAATTCTGGGGCACTTGGGTGGCTCAGTGGGTTAAAGTCTCTGCCTTCTGCTCAGGTCATGATCCCAGGGTCTTGGGATTGAGCCCCGCATTGGACTCTCTGCTTGGCAGGGAGCCTGCTTCCCTTCCTCTCTCTCTCTGTGTGCTTCTCTGCCTACTTGTGATCTCTGTCTATCAAATAAACAAATAAAATCTTTAAAAAATTTAAGAGAGTTTTGTCTTTCAAAATGTGTATAAGGTTATATAAATTACTGGCAGTTCAACTTGGGGTGGGTGATAAGGAAATGGAAAACCACCATTGCAAGAATGTGCCTTTGAATGTAAACATCTGAGTGTGGTGTAGATATGGTGCATAGGTGTGACTTGTGTGTGGTATTGTGAAAGGAGTCTGTGCCTCCCAGAATACAGGAGATGGATAGTGTGGCCTGGGGCTTTAAATTGGTTAAGCCAAACCATAAGGAAAACAAAACAAAACAAAACAAAACTGATATAGGATAGGTGAATTGAGGACAAGGAAGAGAGAAAGAGAAGGCTAAGAGTAGTGAGCTGTTTATAGGTAGGATAACACAGAAGGGTGGATAGACTAAAGAAATAAATAGAATTCAATGAGTCATTAAGAAAACAAGAGGCAAATATTTTCTCCCATTCCATGGGTTGCCTTTTTGTTTTGTTGACTGTTTCCTTTCCTGTGCAGAAGCTTTTGATCTTGATGAAGTCCCAAAAGTTCATTTTCGCTTTGGTTTCCTTGGCCTTTGGAGACATATCTTGAAAGAAGTTGCTGTGGCTGATATCGAAGAGGTTACTGCCTATGTTCTCCTCTAGGATTCTGATGGATTCCTGTCTCACGTTGAGGTCTTTTGCAAATGACAGTACAGACAAAAGGTTGATATCCAGGATCTATAAAGAACATCTCAAACTCAACACACACAAAAGAGATAATCATATCAAAAAATGGGCAGAAGATATGAACAGATACTTCTCCAACGAAGACATACAAATGGCTATCAGACACATGAAAAAATGTTCATCATCACTAGCCATCAGGGAGATTCAAATTAAAACCACATTGAGATACCACCTGACACCAGTTAGAATGGCCAAAATTAGCAAGACAGGAAACAACGTGTGTTGGAGAGGATGTGGAGAAAGGGGAACCCTCTTCCACTGTTGGTGGGAATGCAAGTTAGTGCAGCCACTTTGGAGAACAGTGTGGAGATTCCTGAAGAAATTAAGAATAGAGCTTCCCTATGACCCTGCAATTGCACTGCTGGGTATTTACCCCAAAGATACAGATGGAGTGAAAAGAAGGGCCATCTGTACCCCAATGTTTATTGCAGCAATGGCTACGGTCGCCAAACTGTGGAAAGAACCAAGATGCCCTTCAACGGATGAATGGATAAGGAAGATGTGGTCCATATACACTATGGAGTATTATGCCTCCATCAGAAAGGATGAATACCCAACTTTTGTAGCAACATGGACGGGACTGGAAGAGATTATGCTGAGGGAAATAAGTCAAGCAGAGAGAGTCAAGTATCATATGGTCTCACTTATTTGTGGAGCATAACAAATAACTTGGAGGACATGGGGAGCTGGAGAGGAAAGGGAGTTGAGGGAAACTGGAAGGGGAGATGAACCATGAGAGACTATGGACTCTGAAAAACAGCCAGAGGGTTTTGAAGGGGTGGGGGGGATGGGAGGTTGAGGAACCAGGTGGTGGGTAATAGGGAGGGCACTTACTGCATGGAGCACTGGGTGTGATGCCAAAACAATGAACACTGTTATGCTGTAAATAAACAAATAAACAAAAATTAAAAAAGAAAAGAAAAGAAAAGAAGAGGCAAAGTAGGGAGACAGGATTCCTGGAGAAAGAATCATTGTATCCCTCTGTTCAGTGTTGAAGGTACTCTTATTTCTCTTCCCAATTTAAATTGAACTTTTCCTCTCGCTTTAGAGATGGTACAGTAACCATAACAAAATGATTATAAACACGTGGTGTGTGTTAATGTGATCATTTGCTCCTCATCGTGGGTTTAGCATGACCATTAACCTCCAACTGCCTAATTTCCCAATAACCACTGAAAAATTAGAGCTGATTCATGGCCACCTACTACTCCCCATAATAATTTTGTCATTTCTGAAAGCATGTACTTATGTAAAATTACACATTAGCAATCTTTATATAAAAGTGAATTACAGTTATATTTACCAATTTCTAGTTTTTTTTTCCTTTATAAGATAAGTGTTTCAAGATGGGATTGGGAGGGAGACAAACCATAAATGACTCTTAATCTCACAAAACAAACTGGGGGTTGCTGGGGGGAGGTAGGATTGGGAGAGGGGGAGGGGGCTATGGACATTGGGGAGGGGAGGCGAACCATAAGAGACTATGGACTCTGAAAAACAACCTGAGGGTTTTGAAGGGTCAGGGGTGGGAGGTTGGGGGAACAGGTGGTGGTTGATGGGGAGGGCACGTTTTGCATGGAGCACTGGGTGTTGTGCAAAAAGAATGAATACTGTTACGCTGAAAAAATATATAAAAAGGGAAAAAAAATAAGATAAATGTTTATTTGCTCTTTGTATATCTAGGTCCATATCAAAGCTTTAAAGAATTATCAGCTACATAAATATGGTATCTTTCCATGCTTTGTTTAAATTGCTTCCATAAATCTCTAAGAACAAATGCTTATTGTGTGCACAGGTGTATTTCATTATTCAATGGGAAGAATTCCTATGAAGCTGAAGACTTTTGTGTGCTTCTGGCTGTACAAGGAATGTGATCTTTGGTAATTTTCACATTAGAAGTGTGCATGTGCATACTCACATGCTTATACACAAAATAGTCTATTTTTTCTCTTTCTCCCTATTTCTCTCTTTCTTACACACTTGCACATCACACACAAACACAGATAAGTCCATAAATAATCACACCCATGCTCAACTTCCGAGAGCCACGTACAATATTCTTACACTCTCGTATATGCATATGCAGGTGTAGATATTTAGAATGCATTGTGACAATTTTCTATTTGATTTGGAACATGGAGAATTCTTCTTTTTACAGTGTATTATTTTCACTAATACTGAGGGGTGACCCTTTGAGATTTAGCTGCCTATCATCTTGGATGTGAATACACAGAACTATTTATGCATTTGATTTTTAAATATACTAAATGTTTCTACTGGATGCCACCCTTAATTTTCTCTTTAGATGTTTGATTGGTCTTAAAATCATTTGGGGCAGAAATGCACATGAAGAGTTATAATTTTAATCTTTCTCTTAAAGACCGGGTTATTTAGAAGATTCCAAAAAATAGTTAGTAGTCATCAATTAAATAAATCTCCAGTTTGGACTATAGCTAACTACATAGTGATTCTACCTGATGCCTTTCTTTTCGCTGGTTCTTCTTGTGTAGTAGGTTTTTATTTCATGAGCCTTTACTCCACATCCAATCTAAACAAGTATACTGCATGTTGCAATCACAGCCAGCCCAGGACTACTCGCCACAGTTGTACAGGTTATCAACTGGACAACTGGGTGGTGGCTGTGCCCGTGTAACTCTGTGTAATACCTCCGTCTCCATTGTGAGTAAAACAGTCTACAAATACGTAGAAGTAACATCAACTCCACCTCGGTCTCTTGGTTAAGAAGGAAGAGCCTAAACCAGAAAAGTCTACCAGCAAACTGTAATAAGCAGAGCTGCAATGTTTCTCAGTGCTATGCACCCAGGCCCCTGAAACTATGGCTGAAGGAAAGATACATAAAACATGTTTTCTCCATGAAAACAACATGTTTTGAAAATTTGTCATTTGGCAATTTCATTACTTGAACTTGAAGGAACTCTCAATCAAATTCATCTGTCTGCCTTTTTCTGAATTCCCCTGTAGAGATGATAAAATGGAAGCCCAAAGAAGGAAGACAAATTGCTTAAGAGCACAAAATAAATTGTGTCAGGGCCAAGACTATAATAAAAAATCTTCCAGGTCCTAGTCCAGAGTGTCATCCTTCATCCCTCCAGGATTTCTGATCACCTATTACTTGGGTGATTCACCCGCTGCCTCTTCTTTCCCACTAAGTCATGAGTGTCTGAATGGGGTGAGTTCTGTCATGCACATTCTATAGAATCTGTAGTTTCCTTTCCTCCAAACTCTAGTCCTATGCTTAGTAGCTTGTGCCTGCCTGTGAGTTTTCAATACCCAGGTCTGAAGCAATATGTACCAGATTTCTGGTATTTTTTTAAGGATTTTATTTATTTATTTGAGAGACAGAGATCACAAGTAGGAAGAGAGACAGGCAGAGAGAGGGGTGGGGGGAGCAGGCTCCCTGGTGAGCAGAGAGCCCAACGCAAGTCCTGATCCCAGGACCCAGAGACCACAACCAATCCAAAGGCAGAGGCTTTAACCCACTGAGCCACCCAGATGCCCCAGATTTCTGGTATTTTTAATTACTAGTGATTCAGTGCTGTGGAAATGGCCTTTGAAATTGTGTCCAGAGGTTCTTCTGTTATCCTATTTTATTTATTTATTTTTTGAGAGATTCTATTTATTTATTTGACAGAGAGAGAGAGTACAAGAGGAGGAGTGGCAGGCAGAAGAAGAGGGAGAAGCAGGCTCCCTGCTGAGCAGAGAGCAATATGCAGGGCTTGATCCCAGGACACTGGGATCATGACCTGAGGGGAAGGCAGATGGTTATCCAACTGAGCCACTGAGGCGTCCAATCAGTTATCCTATTTCAAATCATGAAAATTAAACACGGTGGGAGGGACTTTTCTCATTTCAAAGTATGTAAATAATAAATTTCACCCTATATAAATGTGAGATAAGAACCTGATTCATGCTGTATATTTAACTCACTCCAGACTTTTCAGAAGGGATTATATGTACAATATTTTTATAATTGGTAGGAGCTTTATAAGTAGCTGTGTTGTATTATGCAGTTTTGAGACATTCAGGCGAAAGGATTATTTGAGCCATTACATTACTATTATTAGATTGACTGATATAATAATAATATAAATTATTCACTTTTCTCATTGATCCTTGATGAGCTTTTATATGGAAACATGATTGATGGGATGGATATTTGTAGATTTTGGAATCGTTCCAATATGAGATTTAATAGAGGCTTTGGGACTTATAAGTGGTGAGAGCTTCATAAAGTTAATTGTACTCTGAAGCTCTTCCTTAACTAGTAATGACAATGGTAATTTCTGTCTTGCCCGATTTTGTAAGGTATTAATTGTATAAGGTATTAATTGTATAAGTGCCTAGTGTAATGGTTTGAGTGTAATCATGATAATGGTGAATAATAATAGTAACAATAAGGTAACCACTATAAGAAATAGGCTATATACAGCAAGAAACAGCTAGTACTCACCTTTAAGAAATTATTCTATTTCCAAAATATCCAAGTATTTTATTTACCATCTCTCAGTTGAAACCAAGGTATTTAAGTAAGAGTTGTTTTGTATTTTAGGGATTAAGTGGAGGCAAGAGATAAAATTCAATTCAAACAAAAGGCCTAATGAGTGTTTCTTGAAACCTTTGTAAAAATTGCACAGTTAAAACAGTGGCTTAATTTCATTGCTAGAGGCGCTGATGCACATTTCATTCATTTTAAGTGTTCCCTTTTTCAGAGCCAGAGTGAAAATATAAAAATTGCATAGTCTGTGATTAGCCAGCTGCTTCACAGTTCTCTGTCCTAAGCAGTATTTTCTGCTGCATCTCTTTGTCAGCAACAGACAGCAAGTAGACAATATGAGTTGAGCATAGACAATATATTTTTGTTTTGACATAATTGCTGCTGCTGTAGTGGAATATTAGGGCTAATCACAGTGTTTCACTACCTGTATATGTACAAAAACTGAAGAGGACAAAAAGTCACATCCACAATACACAGTTATCTCTTTTCATGAAGATGCAGCCAATTTCACCAAATTGATTTTGTAATTATCCCTCTCTTGCTTTAAGCCTGAAGCCTTTGTTTAGGGAAGATCAATAGTTGCTTATCAGAAATCTCTGCCTCTGGACCAAGTTCCTTGCCTGCTCAGTGAGTGATTGTAATTAGAACATCAGTCATAGGGCTTCCCATCCACCTTCTCCCACCCCACACCCAGGAGAGCAACAGCAGCTATCAGGCAGAGGAATATTCTAAAAGGAGATTGGGTCTGTATTTAACGATAGAGCCCAGAACTGGTGGTCATCATGGCCAGCCAGTGAAGAGTATCTTCGGCATCCAGGGAGCACGGTCACTCTTTTTCATGACTGCCTGGCCAGATAATTGCCCTGAGCAATATGTGTGTCACTGAGAGAAGGCCAAACTTTTTTTTCTTTTCTTGTTATTTTTTTTGAAATATTTTATTTAATTATTGGAGAGAAAGAAATGGAGATAGAGAGGGCAGGATTAGGGAGGAGAAGGAGAAGTAGGCTACCCACTGAGCAGGGCACCTGATGTGGGACTTGATCCTAGGACTTTGGGATCATGACCTGAGCGGAAAGCAGTCACTTAACCAACTAAGCCACCCAGGTGCCAGAGAAGGTCAAACTTTTTTTAAACTAGGTGACTGGGGAAGAAGGATTGTATTAATTTGGTTTCCAACTTTTTCATTCTTGGAAGGTAGTCTTTCCTGATTATTGAGAGATTAGCTAAACTACTCAAAGGTATTGCTGCCTCAGCATCCATTTTGTGTGGTCAGGTGGCTTGTAGGGGCCTTGAACTAACTGGTGCCTCGCCCCAGCACATGCCCTAGATAACAGCCTGTAGAGTCACAAATAAGTGTAAATTCCTGATACGACTCCCCAGCACTCTTCTTCCACATCTCCCAGGGCCTTCTTCTTGTGAACCCCTAAGTACGACCCCTGGGAACCTGACCAAAACCCTGCTATTTTTCATTTTAATTGACCAATCTGGTGTATGGCCAGGAACCCCCAAACACTCCATTTGTGACCCCTAATGAAGGCATGTGCCTTGGTCCTACCGCTCTCTGTGCCTGCTCCTATGCTGAACTCTCCCTGCAGCTCCTGGAGGCATGCTGTGTCCAGGAACTGTGTCTCCAGGACCTGTGAGTCATAACCTTCTCTATTTCAGTTGCTTGGTAGTCTTTTGTTAAGTATTGCAGTTTACCATCAGTTATCCCCAGGCTCTCCTTCACAAATGTTTATAGTCACAACACTGATGACCCCTAAAAGTCTGTTACAATTCTCCAAGTGACCCCTAACCTAGACCCAGTGCAGTGAGAGCCTATCCAAAGAGGTGTTTAAGGTATCCTTTCCTGGGGTGCCTGGGTGGCTCAGTGGGTTAAAGCCTCTGTCTTCGGCTCAGGTCATGATCTCAGGGTCCTGGGATCGAGCCCCATATCAGGCTCTCTGCTCCGCGGGGAGCCTGCTTCCTCCTCTCTCTCTCTGCCTGCCTCTCTGTCTACTTGTGATCTCTGTCTGTCAAATAAATAAAATCTTAAAAAAAAATATATCCTTTCCTGCACCAAGAGACCACATAGCTCACACTGATTGCCAAATAGCAGAACTGTAAGTGCTCCGGGCTATATCATCTGGCAGCAGCTTCTAATATTCTTTTTTTTTCAAGTTGCACTATTACCCCCTACTTCCACTGCTCTCTTTGTTTTTGTTTTTGTTTTTATATTTTATTTGTTTATTTGACAGAGATCACAAGTAGGTAGAGAGGCAGGCAGAGAGAGCGGGGGAAAGAGGCTCTCTGCTGAGCAGAGCACCCGATGCGGGGCTCGATCCCAGGATCCTGAGATCATGGCCTGAGCCGAAGGCAGAGGCTTTAACCCACTGAGCCACCCAGGTGCCCCCACTGCTCTCTTTGTTATGAGCTGGTACATGTGCAGGTGTGCATACCACCACCACCCTTGCCCTTCTCTTCCCTCCTGTCCCTCATCCCCAAAGCATTTGTCTTCAAAGTTACCACCTCTGCCTCCTGGGTTGTTTTTTTTTGTTTTTTTTTTTTTTTTTTTTTTTTTTTTGCCTTCTAAGCCTTGAGCTCTGTCTTCAGTCCAAGGGTTGATGGTGTTTGCATTTCCCAGGACCTCTCCATGCTGAATCATCCCCTGCTTAGGAGCAAATTTGCTTCTGATGCCTGCAACACCTTGGCTCCAGACTCCTAAACTGTACTTTAGAAATTAAATAGGTAAGCCTTCATCTGGCTCACTCTGATCAAACCATCTGCAGTGTTTATGTTTGTGGACTAGATTTGAGTTGTTGCAAACCTTTGATTTAAGGGGAACATTAGAAATATTTATTGTCTCTTCTCTGGGGATGTTTTTCCTTCTCCTGTTTATAATGTGGAGCTATAGCCTACACAGAGGTGCTTCTAAAATTTTCTCATAAGGTGCAACTGGAACATAGTAAAACATTCTCCATTAAAGATCCCCCAAAATCACTCCTGATGTACAGTTTATGGACAGGAGTAACTTCCGTAACCAACAAAGACAGACAGCTTTTCCTGCAACATCAGATCAAACATCGCTTCTTCAGCTGAGTGTCAGGTGACATTCTGGCTTGTGTTTTGGCATCATGCTATGTGAAAAATATGTATATTTCACCCTAGAATCATGTCTAGTGAACTGAGATGTTCATAACATTGGAGGCAGAGGGGTTGACTGAAGAAACCCCTGTGGCTGGGGTCAAATTCACACTGTGGCATATGCTCACTGAGAGGAACAGAGTGGATTTTCAACACTCGCTCTAAGCAGCTCACTTGAATCCGTGTAAGTCAGATGTACAAGTCACAACATCTTATTCTTTTGCACAGATTAAGCCTTATCCTAAGCCTGTCCCATGGCTCTCCATGGCATTTGGAGCCAACGGTGTTAATAATGACCACTATTATTGAGTACTGACTAAGTGTGCAAAGTATAATGCTGTGTCTTATATTGTAGTCTCATTGGACTGCACAACAGCTTTATGAGTTCTTCACTTTTAGTCCCACTTTCCATATATATAATATATATGGATTTTTAGAGAATGTTTTAGTCAGAACAAAACTCTAAGTAAGCAACTTCACTTTTTTTACCTCTTTGTGTGTATGTGTGTGTTTATCCATGTTTTTTGTACAAGTCAACTGGCTTACAGAATGTAAGTTTTAAAGAGATGAAAGGTAAAATGGTATAGAAATGGTTTTTAATATATTAAAGTGTTTTTTTTATTATATTTACAGTGGAAGGACTAAAGATTGGAGAGTTAACACATCTTTCCCAGTCATTTAGCTGGTTCAACTTAGTATTTTGAGCCACATTGCTTCATACTTTTTGTAAGAAAAATATTGTTTCTTACTTGTTTCTATTGTCTGTTTTCTAGTTTTCCAACTTTCTCAGGAGATGGGACTTTGGTAGTATTGCAAACCATGGGTATTGTTATATTACATGTATTCTTCATGTAGCTTCTTGGTTTCTAAGCTGCATTTTAAGACCAGATGATCTGTACTTGTAGTCTTGGGACCTTCTCATAGAGAATATCTTGGAAGTTTACCCATTTTCTGGTAAAATACATTTTTTTCTGTGCACAAAGCGTTTACTGTTCTACTGAGACTAATGTGTGAGTCACTCTAGATCCATTTTTAAGGTGTTTCCGTCAACAGAGACCTAATATTCTGCTGTCTGGATGGGCTGAGTAATGCTATCTGACCTACTTCTCAGGGGATTAATAGGGACTTTATCCCATTTCCATTTGCTCTGCTATACCACGTATTCTGCTTTTTAATTTGATAAAACTCAGCGCAATTCTGTTTTAATACTTGTGTTTAATATGTTTTATGGTTGTTGTCTTGATTTGTTCATTAATAATAATATTTAAGATTTAGGGCATATATCTTTAAATACTCTAGTGTTAATTGCTATAAAGTCAAAAATAATCACACAGACCTGTGTGCCTATAACCCTATATCTTATTTATCGACATTTGTTTTAACTTGACATGAAAAGAAGTTGTGTGGCAGAGATTGCATGGTGGCCTCCAGCTTATCAGTTTTGCAGGTAGACTTGCTACTCTCAGCAGACTGAAGACTGAGTGCCTACTCTCCATTGGGAAAATCTGTATCAACAGAATTCACTTTTATTATGGCCTCTTAAAACATACATTTCACATTTTCCTGAATACTTTAGTTTTTATTTTTATTTATTTTTATTTTTAAGGATTTTGTTTATTTATTTGTCAGAGAGAAAGCGAGAGCATAAACAGAGGGAGAAGCAGACAGAAGCAGCAGCTTCCCGCTCAGCAGGGAGTCTGACATGGATCTGGATCCCAGGACCCTGTGATCATGACCTGAGCTGAGAACAGACGCTTAACTGACTGAGCCACACAGGCGACCCTTTTCTGAATATTTTAATTACTATTAGGATCAGGCACTAAAGTGAACAACTTTTAATTGTATTACTTTCAAATAATAGGCAGTTTTCTAAATATGGATAGTAAACACCCTCTAAGCCAAGAGCAAAATTTCACAATAAAACATTGAGTGTTATGTATTTTTAGTGATTGATCTACACTAGGATTCTTTTAAGTACTTAAAAATTTATATTCACCTTTTAAAAAATAACCATCATGGAGCCATTTGGCACAGTGCAACAATAGTATATTAAATACTATAAATGAGAATATGCCAGAAAGACATTAATATGTTAAAATAGTATGAAAATCAGCTTTGCAGATATGAGATGTATATTGCAGTGAACTTCATGAAATTAGCAGTAGGATATATGAAATGAAAATTGATCTAGATTCCAAAGTACTTATACATATATACATACACATATCTATTAGACATAAACATATACATATATACACATACCCATGTGTGCACATAGACACACACAAATGCATAAACATATAGTATACATTTAGAGCGGGCGTATAGGTAGACAATTTTAGAACAATATGATCATATAATAGCTATCAGTTGCTCAAAAGACTGCTATATATGCATAATAAAGGGACAGATAACCTGCTCAAGAAAGTCTCAACCAGAGTCAGAAAGAACATCTTGATTTTGTTTTTTTTTTTTTAAAGATTTTATTTATTTATTTGACAGACAGAGATCACAAGTAGACAGAGAGGCAGGCAGAGAGAGAGAGAGGGAAGCAGGCTCGCTGCTGAGCAGAGAGCCCGATACGGGACTCGATCCCAGGACCCTGAGATCATGACCTGAGCCGAAGGCAGCGGCTTAACCCACTGAGCCACCCAGGCGCCTGGACATCTTGATTTTGAAGGACAGTGTTACTATTCAGTCTTGAAACAAAGCTTCTCACTATCTTGCCGATTAGGCACTTATGCGGATCACCTTTCTGGAAATATATCGGTTAAATACAGAATGTATTAACCTCTATCACTTAGAAAGTCTGTGTGTGCATGCACGTGTACATACGCACACATGGGTAGGATCCTGGTCTTTTAATTTAAGAACACAAACTTACAAAGAAAGAGTGAGTAATAACTTTTGGATATTTTCTCCTGATGTTTAATTCCTTATCATGCTGGTGCTCATTATGAGGACTGGTTCTTTATGTCAGGCACTGGTAGAAAGCTGACATTTTTTATCAGAGGACACTTGCTCTTTCTCTTATATTTTTTCCTGATTCAGCTGCTTTGCTTAGATCTTTTCCTTCTGCAGCATGACGGTTTGCCCTCTAAATCTGGCATTCACTCTGCAAAAGACATGATGTTCTTTTTTGTGGGAAGAAGTTCAGCTTCCAAGGAACTCATAAGAGATGTTTAAAAAATGCAAAACTATCAATAATGCTGAATTAAAGGTAATATGTGCAACACTATGCAGGAAGGCCAAAGAACTCTCCATGGGCTGTTGGTGAGTAATCTTAAAGACTGGTCAAGATTTCATCCAAAGAGATGCACAGTGGATATGTGAGGACTGCAGAACACTAACTGGTGGAGACAGAAATGCCTGATGACTGTGGAAGAGTTCAACGTGAATAACGCCAAGGGAATGTGAGGAGTAGTTATGGGAGAGTAGATCAGAAAATTAAGGCAGGTGTACATTGTTTTCCTGGAGCAAGTCTTTCTTAACTGAGGTTCCACAAGACAATAAAGCCTTACATACAATAAATTGAGCAATTATTTTCTCAACTCTCTGAAAATTACTGCATAGCTACCATGAATTTAGAGGCATAGGAGAGAAGTTAATTCATTACATGTAATGGGTGCCTGGGGGGGGTTGGATTTAATTCCCTCTGAGAACCTCAACTGAGAAAGGCTAGTCTAGATTCTAGGTAATGAGGAGCCATGGAAAACACGTGATTTTAACTGTGATGTGATAAAGCTATGTTTGGGTCATATTTAACCATAAGCAGAGTTTAGGAGATTTGAGGAATGTGAAACTAAAGATACTGGAGCTTTGTAACATGAAAAATTATGAAGGAAATGAAAATGGTAATCGAAAGAAGATGATGAAAACACAAGATTTATTAATTCACTGATTTGTTTTAAATATACACGAAGTACCTATTAGAAATCAGGTATTGTGGCTACTATGATGGGCAAATAAAATAGACGTAGCTATTACTGCCTGTTGGTGAGTCAGATATTGAGTAAAATAAGCACAAATCCATATAAGTTCGTAATAAAGATAATTGATATGATGGGAGGTTTCTCTGTGCATGTCACAGTGACATAAATTGGCTACAGCAAGGTTTATGTATTTGGAGGAACAGATGTGCCTATGATAGAATGAGGCTTTTTTTATACAAGGTGAGTTTGGAATTTGTTGTATCATTAGTGAGAAACTAGTGGAATTCAAAATCTAAGCTCAAATTATGATAGCAATCCCCTATCTATTGTTATTTTAGTGATGGTGGGGTTGTATGAGATTCGCTATAAATTATTACCTTGAGACCAATGATCATTAAAAGCCACTGTTTCATTCTTCCATTCTGATCCTTACTAACGGATACTTTTGCAAAAACTGTAATGACTCTTGCATAAGGTTATAAACACAAACACAAATGAGATTTTCCCTCCTTGTAGGTTATAGATGCATAATCACTGCATTTTATATACTGTGTGTTCTGTTGTTGAAAACCTGGCTCCACAAAAACATATCCATCAGTTTTTTTGAGCCAACAGAGAAACAAAACTGTTGGAACTCAAATAAAAAGTAAATGAAGAGAAGCTAAAATGAAGAGACATAATTTTAAAAAAATTAAATGTATTTTATAGATATGCTATTGAAGATATTGTCAGGAGTGTTAATTGTTCTCCAATACCTTCAGGTCCTAGATGAACATTTCCAATAAAATTTAGAACCAAGATAAAGGTCTCAGTAAGGAGTTTTTGGTTTCTTAGTATTGAAATTAAGAATTATTCTAACTTCAAATAAGTTAAGGAGCGATTTTGATAGTAAAGCATAATTAGTAGACTTGCTTCCTTGAATTAGAAGTCCTAATTTTGTTTCTAGTTTATTGATTATACTGTATCCATGTCCCATTCAGTTTGCTACTTTACACAGAGAACTTTTATGTATTTTATTATTGTGTTTTAATTAATTAATTAAGTAAGCAATGAGAGGGAGAGAGTAAGATGAGGGGAGAGGGAGAGAGAATCTAAGCAGGTCTAGTGTGGAGCCTGGCCTGGGGCTCGATCTCACAACACTGAAATTATGAGTCAGATGCTGAAATCAGGAGTCAGATGCTTAATAGACTGAGCTACCCAGGTATCCCCACATAGAAAATTTCTAAGTTAACAAGTCATTATGATTATTCTGATTTCCCATTTCTTAGCGTCTAGTTACTCGAGTCTCATGATACTCAGTTCTGACACAGCGTAAGTTAAGAAAAGATGATAGCCTTGACTTGCTTTTACTGAGAGGACACAGCATGAATAAGCTTTATGATAATGAAACTCATTATGAAGAACAATGAGCATTCCATTCTCATTCTTGCTGCTTGTATTTTCTATTAAAACACAAGTGTCTTGTGTCTTGTGGGAAGAATCAACAAAACAGACTCGGAATTTTTGAAAATGTGAAAGAAAAGATACTATGGAGTATTATGCCTCCATCAGAAAGGATGAATACTCAACTTTTGTAGCAACATGGACGGGACTGGAAGAGATTATGCTGACTGAAATAAGTCAAGCAGAGAGAGCCAAGTATCATATGGTTTCACTTATTTGTGGAGCATAACAAATAACATGGAGGACATGGGGAGATGGAGAGGAGAAGGGAGGTGAGGGAAATTGGAAGGGGAGGTGAACCATGAGAGACTATGGTCACTGAAAAACCACCTGACGGTTTTGAAGGGGCGGGGGTTGGGAGGTTAGGGGAACCAGGTGGCGGGTATTGGGGAGGGCACGTATTGCATGGAGCACTGTGTTTTGTGCAAAAACAATGAATTATGTTACTCTGAAAAGAAATTTTTAAAATGTAGGTAAATTCATTTCTTGAGATGGGGAATAAACCATAATTTTAGCTTTTATGGTTGTGTTATGAATGTCCACAAATGTCTAGACTAACACAAAGGGATTTAGACAAACAAATGAGTGAGCCGCTTTTAAGAAATCCCATAGAGGGGCGCCTGGGTGGCTCAGAGGGTTAAGCCTCTGCCTTCAGCTCAGGTCATGATCTCAGGGTCCTGGGATCGAGCCCTGCACTGGGCTCTCTACAGAAAGCCCACTTCCCCCTCTTTCTCTCTGCCTGCCTTTCTGACTACTTGTGATCTCTCTCTCTCTCTCTCTCTGTCAAATAAATAAAAATATTTTTTAAAAAGGACATCCTATTGAAAGTGCTAAAAGTGCTGAAGAAAGTGTAAACAGAAGTCTATAAGAGATTAAGTTTCAAATGGGACTTTGAGATTTAATGAGATCCAAACACCAATATGTGGTAACTAGTAGCCAGCTATATTTAAATGTTGTTCACATTTTCTCTGAGACTATAATCTTTTCGTTTAGGAACATTGTGTTATACCAGTCTTGCCTTTATGTTATACCTTCTGTCTCAGCTGCCTCCCTGACTAGATGCTGGGAGAGAGTAAGACATAGAATCAGAATCTCAGGAAGAGGAAGACACTAGTACCTCATCTGGTTCTGTACCTTCCATTAAAGAAAACCCTTGAGTTCTAGAATCACTTATTACATTCTTAGGTGAATCCAAGTTTTCTTTTCTTTTTTTTTTTTCCATTTTATTTATTTTTTCAGCGTAACAGTATTCATTGTTTTTGCACAACACCCA
Source organism: Meles meles (assembly GCF_922984935.1). Classification (NCBI taxonomy): domain Eukaryota; kingdom Metazoa; phylum Chordata; class Mammalia; order Carnivora; family Mustelidae; genus Meles; species Meles meles. The sequence goes on from NW_025721149.1 coordinate 68,993, forward strand.
GTGCTCCATGCAAAACGTGCCCTCCCTATTACCCACCACCTGTTCCCCCAACCTCCCACCCCTGACCCTTCAAAACCCTCAGGTTGTTTTTCAGAGTCCATAGTCTCTTATGGTTCGCCTCCCCTTCCAAATTTTTTTTTTTTAATAAGGAAATCAGTTTGGTGACTGTCAGCAAGATTCCTAATTCTACCCAACATAGCCATCATAGGACATGTCTAATCTTCCTCTGCCCAACATTTCTTTAAATAAAAGTGAAAATACCATAAAACTGAAATAAAATATAATCAGTTTTTACCTCGATGAGATGACATTATTAGGTGTCACCCCATACCTGTACAGTCACGACCTAATAATAATCAAGTAACCACCATGTATTGAGTCAGTGAGCAACCACAAAATCCTGGACTTGGGATTTTACTTAGATGTCTTTCCCCTAATGTATACATGAAACCAACAATGTGAAGCATTTGTGCAACCAACAGGGGAATTACTGTTATTCTCTAAGTTTGGCAGTTGACAGAGGTGCTGTCACTTACTTTAGGGGCCCAACCTGACCCAGATTCAGGTCTGACCATAAATCCTGGTTCCTTTACTATCTATGCTCCTTTATACAAATTGCAAGCACATGCCTTATTATTAACTGTATTATTCCTGGTAAAGTGCATTATGTAAATTCTGGGTCCTTTTAAAACAGTTGATCTTTGGGTTGTAGAAATAACCCATACAATCCTTGCTGGGATAGTATAATTTTGGGGAAACTGTTTTAAATCAAGATCAAGAGGCAGATCACTAGAAGAGGCAGTTTGGGTAAGTCTCATCTCGCATCAGACAGAGTGGGAAGTTGCCTTGTCAGCAGTCAAGAAAGGATACATCAAGGCATCTTCATACTTTCCAAATCTTTAGTTGAGTCCAAGGAACATTTTATTGTAAGTTTTTGTGACTGTTTATTTCAGTGATTAAGAACTATAATTAATAAATGAATGACAGAGATTTAGCGCAAAATTCATGTATAATATGCATGGTATATACAATATATTTATATGATATAATGATATATATGACTTATACAAGATACACTTATGTTTAGGTTTATATATATAATACTTTTTCATCACAAAGAAAAAAGTACAAATTCATAGTTGTAAAAGGAAATGTTTACAGAAAAAAGTAGAAGTGTTTAAAAATAAATGTAATAATCACCTTTGCAGTATTCCCTTACCCTCCCCCCCTGGTCTCTTGATAATTTGAGGAATATGCAAGTATTCTTTTCTTTGTCCTCACATGTTTTTCTTTTTTCTATTTTTTATTCTTTCATTTTTATTTTTTTAGACTTTTTAAAAACGATTTTGTTTATTCATGAGTGACAGAGGAGGGAATTGACATCCAAAGTATAGGATAACTTGTTTAAATAAGAGGTGCCTTGTAAATTTACAGAGATTGATTGTTTTTCAAAATAATTTTGCAATTCGTACTTGCAAATCAATGGTGGACATGCCTTTTCTCCTCAAAATCACAGGATACCATAAAGTTTTTAAACTTTGGCTAATCTGATGAGTGAAAAAGTGTATGTCATTTATGATGCAAATTTTTTAAAAAGATTTTATTTATTTATTTGACAGAGAGTGACACAGTGAGAGAGGGAACACAAGCAGGGGCAGAGGAAGGGGGAGAATCAGGCTCCCCACCAAACTATGACCCTCAGGCAGGACTTGAACCCAGGACTCTGGAATCATGACTTGAGCCAAAGGCAGACACTTAACAATTAAGGCACCCAGGTGACCTCATGATGCATAATTTGGTTGTCTAGTGATGCTGAAAATCTTTTTCTTTTTAAACATATGTTTATATGTTTAATTATAAAACTATATAATGTAATTATAAGGACCATTATATGTCCTTTGTGGCTTGTCTGTTAATATCCTTCACTAAATTTTCTATTGCTTTTTTTTTTTTTTTAGTTTACTCTTATTAATTAGAAGAACTTGTATATATTAAAAATATTATTTTGGGGGGCAACTAGATGGCTCATTCAGTTAAGTGCCAGGTCATGATGTCATGGTTGTGGGATCAAGCCCATTGTGGGGCACACAGTTCAGTGGTGAGTCTGTTTGAGATTCTTTCTCTCCATCTCTCTCTGCCCCTCCTCATATCTAAAATAAATACATATAATCGTTAAAAATTACTACCTTTTTGTTGGTCATATTCATTCAGAATAAATACTTTTCCCAATCTAGTATCTTTTACATTTTTCATAGAAGTTTTGGCAAATAATTATTTTCTGTCATAAAATAGGGTTTGCTTAGGAAGATCCCTTCAGTATATGTGATGGTTAATTTTATGTGTCATCGTGACAAGGCTAAAGGATGTCCAGACACTAGCACAATATTATTTCTGCCTGTGTTTTTGAGGATTTCTCCAGAAGACATTTCTGGTAGGAGGAGTAAAGAAGATTACAGGTGGTCATCATCCAACCTGTTGAGGGCCTGAACAGAACAAAAAGGAAGGGGAAGGGCAACTTCTTTCTGTGCTTGAACTGAGACACCCATCTTCCCCTGCCCTTGGACTCTCTTGGGCATTCAGACTCAGACCAGGATTTAGAACATCAGCCTGAATCTTTGGACTTTGAACTTGAACTGAATTATACCACCACCTTTCCTGGTTTTCCAGCTTGCAGATGCAGATTGTGGGCCTTCTTGCATCCATAACTGCCTGAAGAGATTCCTACAACAAATCTCTTATAGATATTACTATCTATCTTACTGGCTCTAGTTTTATGGAGAATACTGACTAATAAAATCTGTTACAAAATTTTTCTCTAAAACAACTGTCATACTTTTTTATTGTGAAGTTTATTTTTATACTTTGAGACCAGGGCGAAGTTTCCTTTAATATCATTAGCAAAAACGTTAGCTTTATAGGGCAAATTGAAATTCTTTCCATATTTTCCTATGACTTAGAAAGAAATGATAAAATATTTAAAATTTGGTAGAATCAGCTATAAAACCCACTGGAGTGAGGTCATTGAAAGGTAGATTTTTAATTAATAGCCCATTCTGTGATTATGGGTCTGTCAAGATTATTCATCTCTTGGATCAAATTTCATAGTTTTCCTCAAGATTTCATTTGGTGTCTCACAGTTGCTCTTATATCTTAAATCCTTCTGATACCTTGTTTTCTATAAACCCACCTTTATGTATCTTCAGTTTATCTCTTTTTTAAAGTCATATGACAGATGATCTGTGCATTCCTAAACCTACTCATGGTTGTATATCCCTTAAATTATATCCCTTGACATACACATTCTCTTCTACTGTGGCAAATTAGCAGGTGATGGAATGCCTGGCAGTTTCTTGCAGCTCTGAGTAAGCTGTAGACTCTAACCATTCTTTTATGGTTGGGGAGGATCCCACTCTGCTTTCTTTTTCTAAGGGGTTGGCTACCATATCCCAGATGACAGCCCTGGGCCTCAGCACTGCTTCCACCAGAGCTCACAAAGGTTAACACAGTTGAGTAGCCGTTCTAATGATCACAAGAAATAAACAGACATAGTGAGCACTTTAAAGAAGTAACTGGTAAAAAAGTACCTTGGGGGAAGATGGTGCAGTGAGGACCCTAAGTTCACCTTGTCCCCTGGACACAACTAGATAACACTTATCTCAGTGTCAACATCCAGAAAATGACCAAAATACTGGCAGAACAAATCCACAATTAAAGGTAGGAACAACAACAACAACAACAAAAACAAACAAACAAACAAACAAAACTACAACAAAAAAGAGGTCACACTGAAAAGGATAGGAAGGTCAGAGTCCTAGTGGGGACCTAAAAAGATGCTAAGGCCATCATTGGAGGGAGACACCCCCAGGCCAAGAGAAGGGCGAGAAACAGACTATCACACTGGGGAGCCTAAAATTCCGCTTTGAAAGCAAGAGGGACTGACTCATCAAAAGAGAGAGAGAATGAACTCAAATAAACAAAATCACAAAAGAGAGGAGAAATAACAATCAACACCACAGATTCAAACAATTAGAAGAGAATATTGTGAAAAATTACCTGCTAACAAATTGGACAACCTAGAGGAAATAGATAAATTTCTATAAACAATAACCTACCAAACCTGAAGTAGGAAGCTTTAAGAAGAAAATTTGAACAGACTGATTACCAGCAATGAAATTGAATCAGTTATCAAAAAATTCCCAACAAATAAAAGTCCAAGATCATATGGCTTCACAGGTGAATTGTACAAAACATTTATTTTTTTAATTTTTATTACATTCAATTAGCCAACATATAGTACATTAATTTTTAATGTAGTGTTCAGCAATTCATTAGTTGCATAAAACAGCCAGTGCTCCTCTACCAAACATTTAAAGAAGAGTTAATATCTACTTTTCTTAAACTTTTTCCAAAAAAAGTAAAGGAAGGAAAACTTTCAAATTTGTTCTTTGAAGCCAGTATTACCCTGATATGAAACCAGATAAAGACACCATGATAAAAGAGAACTACAGGTCAATAATTCTGATGAACACAGTTGCAAAAATCCTCAAATGAATATTACAAATTGAATCCAACAACACATTAAAAAAATCACTTACCTTGACTGAGTGAGATTTATTCCTGGGAGGCATGTGTGGTTCAGAATTTACAAGTCAATCAACATGGTATATATCATCAACCTGCAGAAGGAACTCAATGAAGAGGGTTTACTTATTGTGTCCCTCTGCTCTTTGTTCTCTCAGCAGAACACTGTGAGATCCACTTGCCAAATGGGAGAACTGGCATCCAAGATCAAGGAATGAGAACTCCAGCTGAGCTATTCCACAGATGAATCCAGGAATGCTCAAGGTCCAAGTGGATATGACCGTGGATACTGACAGAATCAGTTAATTCCTCATGATTCTTGATGACTTGAGGAACATGCAATGTGGGAAAAACAGACAGAAGCTGTATGTGTGGGTGTTAGAGATTCAGCTACTCAATTTGTGTCCTGAACTCCCCTCAAAGTTCACCTCTGGTCACCATCAGGTGAATGTGGGACAAAGCAAGGAACGGGATCTGGGAGTTTGCTAAGAATCTGTTTACCAACAAAGAGAGATCCAGTGGTTTGCAGAGCTTCAGTTCTGCACCTTAAGTTTGAGATAAGAAAGCTACTTGTCTGCCAGCACTAAGCTATGAAATCCCCTCTGGTAAATGCCCAGTTATGCTATGTGGGAATTTTCTGGGGAATGGATTTTTGAAAATTTCCTTTTGTGACATTAGTGATGGAACCCATATCTTTACATTTACCATAATTCAACTTCTGAGTTACTGTGCTGATCGTTTTAGTTTCTGAGCCCTCGTAATGGTGATCAAAGCTCTCTGAATGTCTTGTGAGAAACATTTTCCTCCTCCATCATGATGAGACATAGGCCAATAAATCCAAATAACAAAACACTTTTATAACAAATGCCTTTGTGCTCATAGCTATGATCTTTTTCAGTTAATGCACATATTGGACAAAGTATTAGTATAAAACTAATGGAACATTCATGAGTCATGGACACAGATTCGGTTAATTGGAACATAAGTTGAATTTGAAGTGTTAAAGATCATGGTCAGAAAGTTAAAAATAGCATTAGTAGTACAATGAAAACACAACAAGTGCCAGAATAAGTGTGCTGAAGCTTACATAGACCATCTAAAAGAAAATTATGTAAACTGAGTAGTTACAGAAGAACACAAAGGGTGGGATATACCATGGCAAAGGGTTGGAAGATTTAATATTATAAAGTGGTATTTAAAGAGAACTATATAGATTTAATCAATCCACCATCAAAATTATTGATAGAATTTAACATGTTGATTTCAAAATATTGTTAAAATTGCAAAGGGTCATGCATTAATAAGAGAGTCTTGGAGAAGAATAAAGTTGGAAGAATTATTCTATCAAATACAATAGTCACGATAAAGCTATTCTAAATGATATAGTTTGGTATTGGTGCTACTCTAGACAATTAGAATTGAGATAAAACAGAATCCAAAAAGGAACCCACACTTATGTGTGCTATAGATAAAATTTACTCTGCCGTGACAATGGAAAATCTTTTCAGAAGATGGTATTGGGTCATTTGGACGTCCAAATGGAAAAAAAAAAAAGTATTCCTATGTGACATTATAATCCAAAATCAATTTGGGATGGATCATGGATCATAAAATGAAAATGAAAACAAGAATATCTCTAGAATAGAGCATGTGAAAATATCTTTTTGAGCTATAATTATATGCAATATGATACATACATCACATAAACAGAGTAAGTTTACCTTATTTTTTAAAATATTTTATTTATTTGACAGAGAGAAATCACAACTAGGCAGAGAGGCAGGAGAGAGAGAGGAGGAAGCAGGCTCCCCATGGAGAAGAGAGCCCGATGTGGGGCTCGATCCCAGGACCCTGAGATCATGACCTGAGCCGAAGGCAGAGGCTTTAACCCACTGAGCCAACCAGGCGCCCCAGTTTACCTTATTATTACCTTGTGATTATTCTTCTTGGCATATAGCTTATAAAGTCTTATTCCAAATATCATGAGTGTTTCCTTCCCAGAAGGTGCTCTCTTCTTGGAACCAGTTGTATAACATCATGTACTTTTACATCATGAGATATTTTGCTTTGGAAATCTACTAACTCCTAACTTGAAGTGCATCATTTCCATACTTCTCATTTTATTTTGCAAGTAATTCAAGAAGCAATATCAATATACATTTGTAGGGAGGTATTAGTACTTTGGAAGCAAATATTTATATTTTATAACCTAGTATTTGCAATTTTTTCTTATCTGCCCCATTCAAAAGTAAAAGAGGAAGAGATAGCTCAAGATTCAGAAATCAATCCTTTCACAATTGTTTCATGATAGTTTTAGGGTGTACCGTTATCCTAAAACTCAGTAAGTTGTGTACATTAAATATGGATAGCTTTTCTATGTCAACTATACCCTAATAAAGTGGTTTAAAAATTGTGTCATGGAATTGGGATAAATATTTCATTTGCTCATCAGATCATACATGATGACTGAGCTAGGATAACTTGTTGGAGGGATAGGTTATAAGCAGGTCTTGGGAAAGAATATGTTTGTCACCTAGAAAAACTGCATGATATTAGTTATATATCCTTATTGTACTTTCCTTTGTACTGATATGATGTAGCAGTACACTCTTCAGTTTATTTTGAGGGGAGTTTTTTTCCTGGGAATGTATTTCTGTTTTGATGGAAAAAGAGGTCCTGAGCTGCGCTTGAGGGTAGCCTGTTCCAAAGAGGGACATTATGACGTCTTTTCAATAAGCTTTGAACAAAACTTAAAAGTTTTAAAAAGAAGTGCTAAGGGAACCTAAAACCATAATTTTTACTCCTGCAGAACATAGAACTATATTTTGTTTATTAGAAAATAACAGCTTAAGAGATGTCTTTGTGCGCAAAAGAATGCTATTTTGGGTGCCTGGATGGCTCAGTGGGTTAAAGCCTCTGCCTTCAGCTCAGGTCATGATCCCAGGATCCTGGGATCGAGCCCCAGGTCAGGCTCTCTGCTCAGCAGGGAGCCTGCTTCCCCTTCTCTCTCTCTGCCTGCCTCTCTGCCTACTTGTGATCTCTGTCTGTAAAATAAATGAATAAAATCTTTAAAAAAAAGAATGCTATGTTTGGTGGATGCTGGGTTAAAATGATACACAAAATGTGTTCCCACCTTGCTATACCAGTTATTAATGCATAAAACAGGCTCTACCCTGGTTCATGATCTTATAACATGTCATAAAACTATACAGAATTTTGCAACACTAAAACCCAAAAGTTTTATTCATTTGAAGGTTCTATGACCAGGGAAGTCTAAGACTCTGCCTAACCTACATTCATACAGTGGATAGTCAGTAAATACATTTGAATGAATGGAGGTTAAATCTCTTCCCTAAGAGAAAGTTCCAGTTAGTGTCTGATCTAGAAGTAGTTGTCAAATCCAGCTTTCTGTTACATTAGACGTTATGAACAAGGTGTTTGACTAAGATAAAAGGAAAAAGAAACATAGTTTCTCGATGTATTTATTTTCAGGAACATTTGTCCTTTGATGAAATTATTTTAAAGGGGTCATTGGACCCTTAGTGTTTCTCTGACATACTTTATAGGTCAGAGCGGACTACAATCTGGTTATAGGGCCCCGATAGCAAACAAGTTTGCCATATACAACACTAGGTCAGAAATCAGTTTTGAGGGGCGCCTGGGTGGCTCAGTGGATTAAGCCGCTGCCTTCGGCTCAGGTCATGATCTCAGGGTCCTGGGATCGAGCCCCGCATCGGGCTCTCTGCTCTGCAGGGAGACTGCTTCCTCCTCTCTCTCTGCCTGCCTCTCTGCCTACTTGTGATCTCTCTCTCTGTCAAATAAATAAATAAAATCTTTAAAAAAAAAAAAAAGAAATCAGTTTTGACTTCAGGCTCAATCCAGTTATGAGACTTCTTGGCATTTTTTCCTGAAACTAGAAATGAGTCTGAGATTACTAGCTGGGCAGACTGGCTGATGTGAATACAATGCTAAGTTTCCTGCTCTGGAAATAAGGACAACCCATGGAAAGTGTGCATGTGCCTGCTCATTACCCAGGGCAGGGACTCTGTTACATATGTCAGGAGAGTTCTTGCAAGAAAGAAGAGACGTGAATTCTATCCAGAAAACGAATCTTTGACAGCCACCACAAACTCCACATTCGAGTAACAGTCTTTCTGGTCATCTGTGTTTTAATTTGGAGGGCACTATATTGTACAGTATAATTCAACCAGATTAGAGGCAGGGGTAAATACAATTACTCTTGATGTTACTATTACTATACTAAGTACTATGCTTACTACATAAATTTATGAAAATATTATTCTGCCTGAATCAATCTTCTTTAAACGGTAAATTGATGTAGTATATCAATGATCACAATAATCAGCAGCAGCTATATAAAGCTGCCCCTAATCCAAAATACCCTTTTCTTTCCTAAAATATTCTTTGGAATATAGTGAATAGAGCTGATTATTCTATAGGAAGCACATAAAAGAATAGAGAGTTAATGAGACAAGGAAGACAGACACATGTTATTGGGAAATTGAATAATAAAAACAGACATTTGGATAATTGCAACAGATGGGCTTGACATAAAAGAGAACAGTGCCAATGTAGAGATTGCTGCATTTTCATGAACAGTACATAGAACTGTATTTATTTATTCAAAATATTCTATTTATATGTAGACAGACACAAGTTCAACAAAGTCATTTTGTTCAATACCATACTTACATAAGATAGCCTAATTTATATGTGTTTGAAAATAAACACAGTTATAAAAACAGAATTATGTGTGTATGTACCAAGGAATTACTACAAAAGATTTGTAATTTATAGAAGGTTGTATCCTTTCCAAAGGTCAAATTGTATGTTTGTAAATATTTATATTTGCATCAAATATGTGTTTGTGTAAATACATATATTCTCTCTCTCTCTCTATATATATATATATATATATATTCTTTTAAATTTAATGTCAAATGACTTCTCTATGTCCAAGGGGACCCTGGGGTCTGGAGAACCAGTCAGTAGTTTTAGTTTTATCATTACAAAGCTTGCTTGTTCTTTGGCCCATTCTTTTTTTTTTTTTATTTTATTTATCCATTTGACAGACAGAGATCACAAATAGGCAGAGAGGCAGGCAGAGAGAGAAGAGGAAGCAGGCTCCCTGCTGAGCAGAGAGCCAAATGCAGGGCTGGATCCCAGGACCTGGGATCATGACCTGAGCTGAAGGCAGAGGTTTTAACCCACTGAGCCACCCAGGCATCCGAACCCCATTCTTTATATTTATATCTTCCTGGCCCCAGTTCCTGGCTTTGACTAGGGCCTTGTGTTGACCTTCACTTTTCTATACTTCCTCCTGACTCCTTGTGTGGTTCTGAGCCACTCCCTGCCTCATCTCTGCTGCAGAGTAACCTGTGAATCTGTACCATACTTCAGTCCTAATTCTTTGGAGGATCACTATGAATTGTTAATTTGACAACTAAGACATGAGTTGCCAATAACACTTGTTGCTTTTTAGGCTGCCCTTAGCAATATGGAGGTCATTGTTGAGCATAACAAGAGTGGTGTCTTTCGAGAAGTGGGGATGCAGGCTCGACTGTCCTGGGTTGGATGTTAGGAATTGGGCAACTTCTAGGGGTAACTCTGTTGAGACTTTTTGCTTTAAGGGGACAAAAAAGAACAAAAAAGTGTAAAAGCATATGTGTGCACATAGCCATCTCTCTATGTAATTTTATGTTGCTATTTTAATTTAGTTTAATTTATTTTTAGATAATAGAAACTTAAGTGAGCTTGTTTGCAAAAATAATCCAGTTTAAAGAGAAGGTGGGGATAACCACATGAGTGGAGGGTTTGGATGGGTCCAGGAAGTAGGTTTTGAGGTATTAAGTATTCTGTGCCGATATGAGTCACTTACTGCCCTGCAATAGGAAGGAAGAAGGAAATGGATTCAAGGTCTGGTAGATACACAGATTGGTTGTTGGAAAATTGAGTGTGTTCATGTATGATTACTTTTGTTATCTCAATGAAATAGAAGGCAAGAAAAATCATTAATCATTTGTGAGGAGGATAAATGAAATAGTATTAATAGGTAAGAGAATGTATGAAGTATTCCTCTAAAGGGTGGGAAAGTAAGCCTATTAGTAAATAGCAGCATTAGTGAGTAGTACTAGGTTCACTCACAACTTGAGACTCACAATCATGATGATAAAGGGAACACATCACCTGGATTGTTGGTTGAGGTGCTCTGTAGGTTGATATTCTTCAAATAAGTTGTGGTTATTCCCAACACAGTGAAAAAAAAAAGTGTAGAGCACAAAGTCAAAGGCATTTTAAAGGAGTGATTTTAATCATGCACCAAGGAAAGAGGTTGAACAAGAAAGCGGGTGGGACCTGTTAAGATGGGAACAAAAGCTGTGGGATTGCTATTGGGGGTGTGTCAATGGATTGGAGGTATCAGGCAGTCGTGGAATGTGCCTTTGATAGGGGTATACCTGAGCAAGTGAACTGGTTTGTTCAGAAATCCAGTTTTCAGAAGTGTTGTAAAGTCTGGTGAAGACAAAGTGCAGGGAGGTAGTGTGTAGGAGGTGGAGGTTCAAGGAAAAGAAGACTAAAGAACCAAAAGTGTAAACTGTTAGCCCACCAATGTGAATATTATCAATGCCGAGAATACTGGCGAGAAGCTGGGGGAATGAGGAAGACCCTGAGTCAGGACCTATCTAGAGTGTTTCGTTGATGAAGTACTTAGCAGGAAGTACAATGAAAGAGGGGGTACTAGTTATAGAGAGGATGCTGTAGCCAGAAGGATGAATTCCAAGGATCAGATCAAAGGGAAGTATGGACTGGAAAAAGCATAGGAAATGAGGAGGACCTCTAAATCTCCCAGATGGAGGTATGCAGAGTGTGAGACAGAAAAAACTGTCCCTGGATGACAGTCTTACAGAGGAGTCCCAGTGAGGACCTGGGTTTCAGTAAGAAGAAATCATTCTTTAAGAGTTTCAGGCATGAAGGAAGAGTACTGATCACAGAGAGGAAATTGGAGAGCAGTGCATGAGTAGAAAGTTTTATAGGCAAAGGTCAATTGGGAATTAGATTAAGGAGAGGACAATGTGTTACATTCTCTCCCAATAATGCTTGTCTTGTCTACCAAGTTGTAGACGAAATACCATGCCCCTTTAATAAGGTGCTTGATAAGCAAAGTACTGTGCTATTTCTAAGCTGGACTCTGGCTCCTTTACAGAAGTTGGGTGGTAAAACAAATGTCTTTGAACTACTTCAAATATGAACTCAGAACAATTGCCATCCCACACTGAGATCAATACCTGTAAACAACTGGGGATTAAGGGACTCTGAATACTTATGGCACTAAACTATTCTCTACTTTGACCATTGCCTCAGCTTCCTAATTGGAAATGGATTCAGTTATGAAATGCTTATCTTCAACCATGGGGCAGATGGCATCCCAAGAATTCATGGAGTCACTTGTAACAAATACTTGCAAAAATAATGAGAAGGGCAGAGTAACTAAAATGGTTTAGACCACTGTATTTACCATTAAAAAGTACATTATTTTTTACTGGGTAGATCAACATTAATGTTGGAATCAACACTTTGTGATTATATTTCTTTTGCTGGAGCAAATAAATGGATTTTTTTTAAATTAACAAAGTCGTCAAGGCTCAGTTTTGAGATTTTAAAAATAAAGACGGATTTTTTTTCAGCATTTTTTTGTCAATAGCTATAGTTACATATCATCCTGGAGCCTGTTTTATGCCATATACCTGATCAATGAGGTAGTGATAGTAAATTAAAGCTAAAACTAAATGTATGTATTAGGATATAACTTTCACTTTTTTCCCATAGCTTTCTAAAGTAACCTAGGGGAGGGAATTAGTAGGGATACAATGTCAAGCAAGGAAAATGATCAGACTTGTATGTGAAGTGGGGAGAAGAATTTGAAGGAGATGATATCTTCATATTACTTTAACTTATTTAATTCATTAGAAAAAGTCACTTTTCCCAATCGATTTAAGGAATGAAGATCACATTTGCTTAGGATTAGTGGACAGGCATTTTGTAAAGCTGCAAAAGTTTCTGAATCTGGTTTCATCATTCTGTTTTGGTGGGGACTTGGAGTTAATGATACTGCAAATGTGGGCAGAAAAAGAGGTTTATTGTTGCTTAAAGCTTTGGAAATAAATTTAGAGTAGTCTCAAAGGAAAACCCTTCCACGAATGACCTGCTCTCTTTTGTACTTGCCTGTTGTTATTTCAAGATTCTGTTTTGTTATTGCTAAGAGTCAGTCAAATCTGATCCACAGAGGATTCTCTAGAGAATATGGGTGTGCTTTTTATCTTTGGAACTATTCAGTTTATCTTTAACTTTAAACTGTCTCTGAGTAATTAGTCTGATTTGATGTTTTAACAGAAAGTAATCTTCAAAACCTTTAATAGAGTAAAATACTGATAGCAAAAAAAAAAAAAGGGAAAGAAAATGAAATATTGCTCTTAATTTTCTCATTTTTAAAGAGTACAAAGTGATAGCTTTTACATACTCATAGAATTGTTATCGGTATGTGGAATACATATAGGAATGTGGATATAAACAAAAAGATTTAAAAAAAAACAATAACAATAATGCTCAAGTATTAGCATGATTTTATATGTGTTGCAAATGTAATCATATGGTTTATGAACTTTTAAAAGCATTTTTCTTTTTGCTTATTCTTGCCACATCAACAATTGTCCAAACTGTACCTTGGATGTATATCGATTAGAGGGAGAGATATTAACTTATAAATTACTAAAATCAAGCTAATGTTTTAATTGAAGTATAGTTGACACACAGTGTTGGCTTTGTTTTAGGCATACGACATTATGATTCGAACACTCTAATTGTGATGCTATGTTCACCACAAGGCTAGCTGCCATCTGCCACCATACAATGCTCTTATAGTACCACTGACTGTATGCTCTGTGTTTTATCTTTCATCCCAGTGACTTACTCATTCTGTAACTGGAAGCCTGTATCTCCCACTTCCTTCACCCATATTGCCCATGCCACTACTCCCCTTCCCTGGTTCAATCAGTTTGTTCTCTGTATTTATAGGTCTGTTTCTGTGGGTTTTTTTTTTTTTTTTGGACATTTGCTTTCTTTTTTTAGAAAAAAAATATATTAAATGATTTGTCTTTCTCTGCCTTATTTCACTTAGCATAATACCTTCTAGGTCCTTCCATATCATCACAATGGCAAGATCTCATTTTTTAAAGGATTATTTTATTTTATTTATTTATTTTAAAATTTTTTAAGATTTTATTTATTTATTTGACAGAGATCACAAGTAAGCAGAGGCAAGCAGAGAGAGAGGAAGGGAAGCAGGCTCCCTGCTGAGCAGAGTGCCTGATGTGGGGCTCCATCCCAGAACCCTGAGATCATGACCTGAGCTGAAGGCAGAGGCTTTAACCCACTGAGCCACCCAGGTACCCAAGGTTTATTTGTTTTAGAGAGAGTGGGAGAGACAGAGAGATTGAGTGAGCACAGCAGGGAGGGTCAGAAGGAGAGGGAGGCAGAGAATCTCCACCAGACTTCTTGCTAAGCAAGGAGCCCAGCACAGGGCTTGATGCTAGGACCCTGAGGTCATGCCCTGAGCTGATACTGAGAGTCAGATGCTTAACTGAATGAGCTGCCCAGGTGCTCCTAATTCTCTTTTTATGGCCGACTTATATTCTACTGTGTGTGTATGTGTGTGTGTGTGTGTGTGTGTGTGTGTGTACACTAAATTTTCTTCAACCATTCATTCATCAGTGGACACTTGGGTTGATGAAGCTGATTTTTTTAATAGTAATAAAATTTTCATGTCATGTAAAACAATATTCCTTTTGTTGTTTTTAAAATAACTGATTATTCAGATAAGAGTTGATGGTATTAGGCATTAGGTATTAGTTAAGCAAAGAAGAATCATCCCCATTCCTGCAACCTGAGGTTTGCCAAACTCATCCCTTGGAGGTTGACCAATATTTAAAGATGGAAACCACCTTATTCTGTGTTTTTCTAATGCTTTCAAGTTCTAGTGGATATCTGACTTTGCATAATCACTCTGGTGCTCTCAGGGCAGAGAGAAATAAGTAGATTTTACTCATCACTTATTAGCGTCAACAACTTTTAAACAATTTGTTTATAAATTGTATTTGTGTTATTTGAAGACATTTCCCACGGAAACTGAACAAGGGCACATGGAGGTTTTATGCCTGATTGTCTATAGCTCCCCAGGTACAAGCCAGTATATATGGCAGAATCAGGACCAGGTATTTGTTTGTATACATTATCCATCTTCACCTCTTTTTTTAAAAATTTTTGACTCCATTTACCTACCTGAGAGAGAAAGAGAGAGAGCACCAGAAGGGGGAGGGCCAAAGGGAGAAGCAGACTCCCCACTGAGCAGAGAACCAGATGCGAATCTTGGGACTCCATGATCATGAGACCCAAGGAGAAGGCAGTCACTCAACTGACTAAGCCACCCAGGCATCCTCATCTCTTTCTCTTCTTACTCCTATTTCTTTATTCCTTTCCATATACCCTTCCCCTGTCCCTCCCTTCCTTGACTTCATTTGCCAAATAATGGATGCTGACAGGCACATTGCTTGCCCTAGAGGGCCCTGAGACCTACTTTAAAAAACACATGATAGGGGCACCAGGGTGGCTCAGTGGAATAAGTCTCTGCCTTAGGCTGAGGCCATGAGGCCATGATCTAAGGGTCCTTGGATGGAGCCCCACATAGGGCTTTCTACTCCAAGGGGAGCAGTCCCCCCACCCCTGCCTGCCTCTCTGCCTACTTGTGGTCTCTCTCTCTCTCTGTCAAATAATAAATAAAATCTTATAAAAATAAAACGACACATTATAAGTTAGTCAATCACAAAACAATATGGCGAGCAGTAGAGCAAAAATATGAAGGAGATGAATATGCAGTTGACTGGATTACTGTAAGACAAACAGTTGCCTTTCCTGAGTCATGGTGCAATACTTAGCATTTGAATTCTGCAATCATATTTACTTTCAAGTCTTTTCTCAACTGCCGATTAACTGTGCGACCTTTAATAACTTTCTTATTGTGGATTGCTTTATAATTCTTAGAGATGCAATCAGACAAGCATTACCCCTTCTTCCTACTTATAAATCCTTGGAAATGTCTATCTACCTAAAGGAAAAACCATTTTCCTGCACTCATAGTGTAAGTTTCCCTCCCCCAAACCAACCAATTCTTCAACTCTCTGGATACTAATTCTTTGTCTTGCAACTCAATTATGAGACTAACTAGCTGGAGACACTACTAACTAGCTGGAGACCCCAGAAGTTAAGGGCTCAGTTCTACAAGATGTCCCGTGACTCCAGACGCCGGTCACAAGGTTTAGGTTGTTGCCTGTACTTCTGATCAACCACTTATGAATTGGGAGTTCTACAACACCCTCCTTATGTACCATAATTTGCTGTAAAGACTCCAAGAACTCAGGGAAAGAATTATGTCTATTGTTTTATTATAAAGGATATGAAAAAAGATACAGATGAACAGCAAGATAAAGAGGTAGTAGGGCAAGGTCTAGAGCATCTCAAGCACAGGGACTTCTGTCCCATTGCTGTTGGGGTGTGCCAACATCCCAGCATGTGAATGTAGTCTCCAACCTAGAAGTTCTTAGTTTAGGTACTTTCATGGAGGCTTTTCACATAGTCATGATTAATTTATTAACTTAATCTCCAGCTCTTCTTTCTTCCTTGGGGATGGGGCAGAAAGTTCCAAGCTTCTAATCATGCTTGGTCTTTCTAGTGACAACTCATCATCCAGGAGCATTCCAAGGGTTGCCTCATTTGAAATATAATCCTATCATAAATGATTTCTAAATGATTTAGAGCTCTGTGTCTGGAACCAAGGACAGAGACCAAATAGACATTCCTTACTATGCCACAGTCCATACTCTGTTTTCAGACCATGGACCCCTTAGAGCAAAGTCATCAGATTTTTCAGAGCTTTTATATTTGATGTAGAATAGATATACCAGCAGTAGCAACATGGATATGCCTAATATTTGGAGAAGTCAGTGTGAGATAAGAGATGAATTGAGAGACAACTAATTTGCCTCACAAAACTATTACATTTTCATATTCTTATACAATTTGGTTATTCTTTCAGGCACCAACCTACTGCTCTTTGTACCTCATGATAAGCTAATGCAGAACTATTGAGCACAGAAATCAGCTAATGGTTAGCTAGATTCAATTCTTCCCCAGGCCAGTCATTTTCCAAGGGTACCACATCCTGAGGAGACTTTAATTCATTGTCTCAATACGCTTGATTGTCAATATTGGTATTATATAAGACCTATTTACATTAGGTGGTTGTCTTACCAACTCTAATATTGTAACACATCACAGTGTGATCATAGTACAATGCAGTTTCATTACAGAACAAATCAATAAGAATTGCAGAGGTACTTGCTTTGCTGTTCCAATAAATCTGCCTTTCCCTGTATATAAGGTCTTATAAAGGACAAACATCATTGCAGTTGGCTATCACTCATTTATGTCCGGGTTCTAAGTTAATTAGATACAAAGCCAATCACTTTGTGTCATCTCAGAGGCTTATATGAAGACTGTTTTCCATTGTCTGTAGTTAAATAGCAGGACCCACCTCTGTCTTATGGGGAGGCCATGAGCAGTACTTTGAAAAAGAAAAAAAAACAAATCATTATGCTGAAAAACATGCCTGAATTCACTCTGCGGCTCATCAGGTCACAATCTCTGCTCTAGAATATTCTGATACACTACAATGATTCTAATGTCCATCTTAGGGCTTAAGAGCATGACAGCTGTGGACTCAACCTGACTATACTCGAAGTGCCTGGCACAGTGCCTGGCACATGGCAGACACAATAAATATACATTGGACAAATGAGTTGTGCAGACATCCCCTTTCATAGTTAAATTTCTTCCCTATTTCTCAATCTAATGGTTGGCCAAACATTTTGGTTTCATTCTTAGAGGAGTTCCTGTTAAAGGTCTGGTGTTGGTGTTTCCCAGCTGTTAATCTCCGCTATTCTTAGTACTTTACTTTACAGTTTATTTCAAAATATTATGGATGCATCCTGCTTGTGTCAGACGTGGTCATTACACCCCTCCAGTTGCCTTTATTATCAGTATTGCTTTCTGGCTTCACACTTTCTACAAGCTAAGACTCCCAGTGCAGGGAAAATGCTTTCACTGTCTAAGGAATGAGAAGACTAGTCTACCAATAATTCTCCCACATCAGAGCATCTTCATTAACCTGTATAGAGAATGAGAATTGTTATTTTTACTACTGCACTCATTCATTCAAAGCTAAGTCACTGGGGGGTGGATCATTGAGAGTCTAACTCTGTGCTTGTCACAAAATAGGGAGGAGGGAGAAAGAGAGAGAAGAGAGAGAGAAGACAAAACATAACCTTTAATTTCATGGAGCTTATAGTCAAGTCAACCAGATGGTAACAGCCTAGTGTAATGTGTGCTGTAAGGAGAAGGAAGCACACAGGAGAGGCAGGATGGACAAGAGTTTAAGATCACTGATTCTGGAACAGACTACCAGGTTCCAACTTTGGCTTCACTACTTACCAGCTATTGGAACAAGTTATCTAACATCATTGTGACTTGGGTTTTCCCATGGGTAAAATGGGGTGTAAGGGACTCTAGCTTGTAGTTAAGATTTAAATGAATTAAGATGGGTGAAATGCTTAGATTAATACCTGGCATAAAGTAACTCAATACATTTTGTTACTAATACAGAAGGTGCACTTAACCTTTCATGTGTGGTTGGTGTGTGGTGGAAGCTAGGTAAAAAGAAATTCAGAAAGAATTTCTTGAGGTACTTATAGCTATAAGCCTTAAAGATTTCTTTCCTCAACAAATACATACCAGGTATTTGCTATGCAGCAGGCCCTAGAGGAATCCATGTAAAACAACAGGTTGAAATACATAGAAGGGGAACTTCCTAGGCAACAAGAACAGCAGGTTCGAAGCCATGACCATGGGCTAGGTCAAGCCATTCCTGGACATGCACATAGTTCAGTGTGAGGGAGAGCAGGGCTAGAGTTGAAGTAGAGCAGGTTATAACACAAGGGAGTGGGAGTGAGGTATCAGATTGTAGAGAATCTTGTCTATCACACTGTAGCATTTGATATTTATTCCATAGACATAGGAGCCAAGGAAGATTTTAAGTCCAGGAGTGACTGTGATCTTATCTGTGTTCTTTCCAATATGACTCTGGTGATAATATTAATCTGAGCAAACACAATGTTCCTTAGGAAGTGAGTTCTCCCTCAAAGCTCCTCACAGGAGAAGGGTGGCATGGGTTTTTTATGCAAATCAAAACTATTGGAATTTGAAATAAAAGCAGTTACCAATTCTAAGGTGAAAGTGAGTTTTGCACATGTGATTAGAGCATGAGGTATCTTCTCAAAAAGAAACAGCTGATAATCCATGAGGCTCTCAGCATAAAATAACAATCCAGGGTTGGCCCTTCTGGACCGATCCCATATCCTTTTTGTGTCTCATGCCTTCATTTAATCAAGAAACATTTATTGTGCCAGGTACTTCTCTAAACAACAATAATATAAATATTTCTGACTGCTGGAACACAGGCACATTTCTTGTATTGTCTCAGAGGAGTCTGAAGTGATCAAAATCTGAATTAGATTTATCAGAAATGGCCTCTACTCTCACTGGTGTGATCTCCAAACAATGCAAGAAATGTGCCTGATTTTATCAAGTCATTTTATGAATGAAACAAGAAAAGAATTCAGGAAAATATCAGTTTATCCACAAGCATAATATTTTCTCAGTATTATAGAGTAAAACTAAAGCTTACTCACCAAGATATTTCCTTCAAACCCCAGCATAAGACACACACATGGCCAAAGTTGGCTCTCGGGGCTATTCTACCATGAACAGCTATAAAGAGATCTGGACCCAAATAATGCAGAAAGACTAAGCACAGAAGAAGATGGCCAAACCACAAGCCAGGGGAACCCTCAACCAGGAACTGGCTGGCACCCAGATCATAGGCACCCACCACCTTCAGAACTGTAAGAAATCAATGTCTGATGTATAAACCACCCAGTTTAGGGTATTTTGTTATGGCAGCCTGAGCTGAATGAGACAGAGAGCATCCATTCATTTGCATGTCAATGTCCCCTTATCAAATTCAAAGAAATAAAACTCTTTTTATTGGTTTACATCTTCTTTTACTGGGTAAAAGATAACTAATTGTCTTCTATACCTAAAAGTGAAGAATATACATTCTGCTTCTTTGGGGAACAGAATCCCCACTTTCCCATGTTCCCCATGGAACAGGGAGTCCAATGTGCAGTTTTACCCCAAGACCCTGGGATCATGACCAAAGCTGAAGGCAGATGCTTAAGGACTCAGTCACCCAGGCATCCCTAAATTGTTTCATTTATTAAAACAATAACTTAAGGACAATCTTATTTTTACAAATTTATATAAAATATCAGTTTACAGTAAAATAGTTTAGAGAATTGCAACTTAGACACTGAAAATTCACAAGTCACAGATACTAAATAGTGCAGTTGTTGCTCTCGGTTCCAAGGGAAGATGGCTGTGAAACAGTCTGTCACTCTCTGTGATTTTGCCATTGTCCCAGGTTATGACTCTGGGAAAGATCTGCAGGACAAACGGTGGGCCATATCCAGAAGACAATTCCCTCCCCCCACCCCCACAGTGTTCTCTAGGCTAGGAGAGGTGACACAGCTTGATGGCACCTACAGAAAGGAAATTTCAGTAACTGAGGTGTCTGAATCCGTTCAAAGTTCTTATCGTGCCATCCAGGACTTGGTAGCTGTTCTTTTCAAGGTAAAGACATGTTTAGAAACACATAACAACTTAAGAGAAATATGGGATTATAAAGCTTGCCCTCCTAGAAGTTATTGATCATTGGAAATGTACTAAATTTCAGTTTAAATTGCCACTAATATGGATTTGTGAACTCTAAAATATCACAGAAATAAATGAATATATAACTAACACCAAATTTATATATGCATGTGTACATGCACTTACACGTACATACACTTGTGTACACAGTGCTTGAAGAAATGCATGCATATTTTGTTTACTGTGATTCACTAGAGTTTCATGCCTCACACCTCTCTCATCCCCAGAGCATTTGACAAAAAACTATGTTACGGACTGAATGTGCCCTCGCCAGAAACTCACATTGAAGGCCCAATCCCCTGGGTTAGATGAGGTCAGGAGGGCAGAATCCCCATGATGGGATTTGTGTTCTTCAAAGAGACCAAAGAGCTTACTTTCTCTGCCTGTCTCCATCCCACATGTGAGGAGGATACAGCTGACAGGCAGCTGGCTACAGATGTGAAAAAGGTTCTCACCAAGAACTGAATCTGCTGGCACCTTAACTTTGGACTTGCCAGCCTCCAAAACTATGCATACTAGGTGTCTAGATGTCTGTGGTTCAGTCTGCCCAGTGTGTTGTTTTTTGTTTTTTGTTTTTTTGTTTTTTTTTTTGTTTTGTTTTGTTTTTTGTTTGTTTGTTTTTTAACAGAACCAGAGCAAACTACCTCTGAAAGATAATTTCGTAGAGGGGGTAGCCTGCTCTCCCACTTGGTATCCTAAGTGTTGGAGATCTCAGGGATTGTGGCTTCCTGGTGTGTGCACAGAGCCCATAAGCTAGATGTTGAGTTTGGTATTGGCAACTGTAGCGGTTTTCTGAAGCAGCTTTGGATGGGGTGAGGGTTAGCCTTTGTTTACTTAACAGAGAACTTAGCTACAGTGTGGGAGGCTGGAAAGGGAGCAGAGGAAACTGCTTTCTGTCAGCCACCAGTAACGGGGCTTGCAGGCAACACAGCCCAGTTTATTTCATAATTTTGCTTCAGTCTGAATTTCTTTATCTAGGACAAGTTTGGATTAGAAACATCTGACCAACAGCAGAAACAGTCCTATCAGCACTGTGTGTTGGTGCTGTGTTGAACAGCCTTGACCACGTTTTGACAGAAAGCTATCCCATGGCACAACTGAAAGGTAAAACCTATTTCTGGTTGTTTGTTCACTTGCATGTGGACTGTATGTGTGCCCACATCAGCTCCCATTTCAAAGATGTGGAAAACCCAGCTACTCTGTGGCCTTTGGCTTTCCTTGTTTACCTGAATCCTAATTTACACCTAGGAGAGGATCTGTATTTCCTCCTCTACCCCTGCATTGACTCTTTGGTCCCTCAGCTTGGCAGTAGTCTTTGCTAGGTTACACTACATCCGGATCTGGATAGACGTTGGCCTGTTTTCCATTCTCATTTTACACATTCTGTTTCTTACCATTATGGCTTCTGAGTTTGATGACCATTCCCTTCCCCTCTGTATGAGGAAGGTGAGAGGGTGCTGCAAGGCAGAGCTTCCCAACCGTTAGAGATGTCTCTGCTACAGTCACCCCTTTAGCTGCCAAGCAGGTAGGTGGCTACCAGGGCATCCAGAGAGCCTCTGTTTAGTAGAGTGTGCCATGGATGTGTAAATCCTATCCCCTTGTCTGGGCCATTATGGGAGAATTGTAATGAATCCCCACATTGTAAGGGATTATTAGGGACAGGGCATTGGTTATTGACCATGTCTACTGCTGCTGAAAAGGAATCATACCCAGAGGTTGGAAATGGTTGCTTTGTTGAAGAACAAAGTCCAGCCAAGTTCAAGGCCCACAGTGATACCCCAGAAGCCTGCACGGGTCAGGTGGAGACAGAGGAACAAAGCATAACGTATAAGGGCAAGTCTTCTCTCCCCGTATTTATTGACGCACCCTATTTAGGCACTCCAAAGCCTCACTGGGTACGTCACACTACCACGGTGTTTTCCATATAATCTTACTCTGTTCTTTGTGTTAGGTCGGATGCTTCTATCATCTCAAAAAGAGGGCTCAGATGTTAAGTGCTAGAACCAGGGTGCAGAATTTAACTCCAGGGTCTCCTGGCCCAGTGCCCATTCTCCTTTGTTACATAGATTCTCACGTTTATTGTTTTATTTCAAAATGGTTGTCTCATAGAAAGAGGAAAGACAGCCAAAAGGAAAAGTATTTCTTTCTTAATCTCAGAAAAGAATTTATATCCTTCTACAAAGGTCTGCTACGTGTTAATTAAATGACATGTGTGTTAGTTAAATGCTCAAATGGATTCTGGATGGGATGATCTTGAGTTAATAGAGAATCATATGCATCCCAGACCGAAGTGACAGTAGTGAGACGCTTCAGCTCACTCAGTGGTCAAAACCTGGTTGTGATAATAGGACATAGAAGCAAGTTGAAAGGTTCAAAATAATTTTCTTGTTTCATTGCAGAGCCAGTGTCCCTGAGGTATGTCTCCACAAATTAAATACTGCAAATGTTTTGGGAAGACAAGAAAGAAACATATTATTGCTTACAAAATTTTATAGACTAGCCACAAAAGGATTAATGGTTAAATTTAAATAAGCTAATTTGTAAATTTGATTAATTGTTTTTCTTTTCTAACCTTCATACTTGAATTCTATAAAAGCTTTCCCCCAAGCCCTCATTGAGTATCTGGCTGCCCTACTCTCTGAAACAAGCCCTCAAAGCCCTCATTTTAATGCTTTGCTAATTTTAACTGTTTGGATGTGACTTCAACCCAGTTGACTTAAATTCAACTTAAGTGCTCAGTGTTTTTCTTCATGAAGTGACTGTAATAGAAGAAAGGATGAAAATTTGCAGTTCACCTGCTTAAATCTTTTATCCTTTTACTTTCATTTGACAGGCATTTTCTTTCTATACTATCTGTGGATATTAGGAATGACCAGATTCAGAATGATTTAGAGGGTCCCAAATTAGTACTGTATCTCTTGGTTAATATGAAGTTAACTTCTAATGAGAGACTACCTACAGGCTTTTATGTAAACTGTTTTATGAGCTGTTGAAAATAAAAGACCAACAATATTTTTCATCACTTACCCGTCTACGGTTTCATTTTCCTACATAGGCATACTTGTATTACCAACTTACACCCTCAGATATGAACAGTGTTAATTCACTGACTTGATACACTGCTACTGAAAATTTACTGTGTGGAAACAGTAAGACTAAGCCCCAGGCAAGGACTGATGGGTCTATTCCTCAGACCTCTGAGGAATTCAGATGGAGAGCCACACACACACTTTGTACAAAAACATATGGACAAAAGCAAATAATTTTCATTTACTTGTATTTTACTGCAGATGATTATTATACACATAAAGAAAATGATGACTCTTGACTCTGAGCCTGTTTGCTGGGATGGAACCCAGTGGCTTAATATTTTGATATTTAGCCCTTTATTTATTTATTTATTTATTTATTTTCACAGCTTTACTGAGATATAATTTGCATGGCATAGTATTTTCAGAGAATGGTGCATCTGTTGTTGCAGTCAGTTTCAGAATATTTTCATTCCCCAAGAAGAAACACCACACCCCTTCATCATCATGTCCAGTCACATTATCACCTCAAAGTCTGGGCAAACACTAATCTGCTCTAAGTTTCTGTAGACTTGTTCACTCTGCATTTTTCATGTAAATCGGATCATCATAATAGGTGGTCCTTTGGGAGTGACTTCCTTTAATTACCACAATGTTTTCAAAATTCATCTGTGTTGTTATCCATGCCAGTGTGTTTTTTAGGGCCAAGTTATACCCCATTATGTGGATATACCACAATGTGTTTATTCATTCATCAGTTAATGAACATTGGGCTTATTTTCCACCTCTTACCTCTTATAAATAATGCTGCTGTAAACATTCACAAGTATGTTTTTCATCCTGCCTCTTTCACTGTTGCTTGACACACATACCATAGGTTTCTGGGGCCTTCAAGGACATTTGGAACTCCAGTGAGCCAGGGTGGGACTACTAGACTTAGGGATGTGCTGACAGGTAGAGCACTACTACAGGTAGGAAGGGGGAGGTAGAGAGATAGATTTCTAGATTCCAAGAAGCCGCAGGTATTTTAGAAGATCCCTTCACAGAGGTAGTCTTCACCCATTTTGGCTGCTTCCATTCTGTTCAGCAGTTACAAATGAACGTGAAGTGAAAAATTGTGGACTGGATTTCATGGCATCTCAAATTTTCATTCTCTGGGTTCAGGAGAGTGCTTGCTTAATTACAGGGTTTAGGGTTTTTTTCTATATAACCTACCAAATGGCCTTCCCAGAACGGCTATTCCATGGACCATTCCACCTTCAATGTAGAAGAGCTGGCTCTTTCATTTGATATTTATACTGTGTTTTATACTATCCAGCTATCCTAAAAGGCAGGTTGTAGTGATGACTCAGGTTTTTATTTGCATTTTCTCATGGCTAGAAATGTTGAACATGTTTTTTTCTTATGCTTATTTTCCATCTGCATGTTTTTTTTTTTAAGATTTATTTATTTATTTGACAGACACAAGTAGGCAGAGAGGCAGGCAGAGAGAGAGGAGGAAGCAGGCTCCTTGCCAAACAGAGATCCTGATGTGGGACCTGATCCCAGGACTCTGGGATCATGACCTGAGCCAATGGCAGAGGCTTTAACACACTGAGCAACCCAGGCAACCCCTGCATGTTCTTTCTGATATAATTTCTGTTCATGTCTTTCTGTCCATTTTCTGTTTAGTTTTTTTTTTCTTATTAAATATTGAGAGTTCTCTACATGCTCTACGTAGAAATTCTTTGTCAGATATGTGGTTTGCAAATATAATCACCTAATCTATAATATTTGTGATCCTAATATGAGCAAAGTTCTTAATAGAGTAAAACTTTTCAATATTGGTATAGTCCTGTTTATCAATTTTTTTTTTCATGTAGTGTGTTTTTAGTGCTGTGATTAAGAACCCAGCAATCCCAAGATCCTGAAGATATTCTCCTGGGTATCCTTTTTAAAATTTTATACTTTTATGTTTATCTTAATTCTATGATATCATAAATTTGAGTTCACTTCTGTATAAGTGTGGACATTAGGTTACGTATTTTGTTTCTGTGCCACTGGGTGTCTAATGGCTCTGACAAATTTTGTTAAAAAAACTGTCGTTCTCCTTATATGGATTATTTACCATTGTCGGCAATCAGTAAGTCATATTGGTATAGGTCTACTTCTGGATCCTTTCGCCTCTTTTATTGATAGTTTCCTCCAGCAGCCCTCAGATTGCTCCCATTTAATTCCTTTTCTTCTTCTTCTTCTTTTTTTTTTTACTCATTTATATACTTTTTAACATCTTAAATTGATTTTATTTTTTTCAGTGTTCCAAGATTCATTGTTTATGGACTACACCAAGTGTTCCATGCAAGACACACCCTCCTTAATAATCAACACGAGGATCACCCATCCCACCACCCCCTCCCTTCCAAAATACTCAGTTTGTTTCTCGGAGTCCGCAGTCTCTCATGGCTCCCCTTCCCCTCTAATTTCCCCCAGTTCACTTTTCCTTTCCATCTCCTAATGCCCTGCATGTAATTCCTCATGCTCCATAAGTAAGTGAAAACATATGATAATTTACTTTCTCTGTTTTACTTGTTCCACTCAGCATAATCTCCTTCAGTCCCATCCATGTTCATATAAAAGTTGGGTATTCATCATTTCTGATGGCTGCATAACTTTCCATTGTATATATGGACCACATCTTCTTTATCTATTTGTCTGTTGAAGAGCATCTTGGATCTTTCCACAGTTTGGCAATTGTAGCTATTGCTGCTATGACCACTAAGGTACAGATGGCTCTTCTTTTCACTACATCTGTATCTTTGGGGTAAATACCCAGTAGTGCAATTGCAGGGTCATAGGTAATCTCTATTTTTAATTTCTTAAGAAATCTCCACACTGTTTTCCAAAGTGGCTGCACCAGACTGCATTCCCATCAATGATGTAAGAGGGTTCCCCTTTCTCCACATCCTCTCCAATACATGTTGTGTACTGTTTTATTAATTTTGGCCATTCTAACTGGTATAAGGTGGTATCTCAAAGTGGTTTTGATTTGAATCTCCATGATGACCAGTGATAATATTTTTTTTCATGTGTCTGTCAACCATTTGTATGTCTTCTTTGGAGAAGAGTCTGTCCATGTCTTCTGCCCGTGTTTTGATGTGATTATCTGTTTTGTGTGTGTTGAGTTTGAGGAGTTCTTTATAGATCCTGGATATCAGCCCTTTGTCTGTACTGTCATCTGAGAATATCTTCTCCCATTCTGTGGGCTGACTTTTGTCTTATTGACTCTTTCATTTGCCATGCAGAAGCTTTTGATCTTGAAGTTCCAAAAGCTCATTTTTGCTTTTGTTTTCTTTGCCTTTGGAGACATGTATTGAAAGAACTTGCTGTGGCCAATGTTGAAGAGGTTATTGTCTGTGTTCTCCTCTACAATTCTGATGGATTCCTGCCTCACATTGAGGTCTTTTATCCATTTCGAGTTTATCTTTGTGTATGGTGTAGGAGAATGGTCGAGTTTCATTCTTTGACACATAGCTGTCCAATTTTCCCAGCACCATTTATTGAAGAGACTGTCTTTTTCTACTCTATATTTTTTCATGCTTTGTCAAAGATTATTTGACCATAAAGTTGAGGGTCCATATCTGGGCTCTCTACTCTATTCCACTTGTACAAGTGTTTGTTTTTGTTTAAGTACCATGCTGTCTTGGTGATCACAGCTTTGTAGTAAAGCTTGAAATCAGGTAACATGATGCCCCCAGTTTTTTTTTTTCCAACATTTCCTTAGAAATTTGGGGCATCTTCTGGTTCTATACAAATTTTGGGATTATTTGCTCCAGCTCCTTGAAAAATGCTGATAGAATTGATAGGAATGCATTGAAAGTATAGATTGCCCTAGGCAGTATAGATATTTTAACAATGTTTATTCTTCTGATCCATGAGCATGGACTGGTCTCCCATCTTTTTGTGTCTTCTTCAGTTTCTTCATGAGTATTCTGTTGTTCCCCAAGTATGGATCCTCTGCTTCTTTGGTTAGGTTTATTCCAATGTATCTTATGGTTCTTGGTGCTATTATAAATGGAATAGATTTTCTAATTTCCCTTTCTATATTTTCATTGTTAGTGTATAAAAATGCAACTGATTTCTGTACATTGATTTTGTATCCTGTCACATTACTGAGTTACTTTATGAGCTCTAGTAATTAGAGGGGGTGGAATCTTTTGGGTTTTCATGTCATATGCAAAAAGTATTTGACTGCTTTGCTAATTTGTATACCTTTTATTTCTTTTTGTCATCTGATTGCTATTGCTTGGACTTCTAGTACTATACTGAAAAACAGTCGTGAGGGTAAGCATCCTTGTCGTGTTCCTCCTGATCTCAACGGGACATCTCTCAGCTTTTCCCCCACTGAGAATGATATTCATTGTGGGGTTTTCATACATGAATGTTATGAAGTTGAGGAATGTTCCCTCTATACCTATACTCTGAAGAGTTTTAATCCAGAAAGGATGCTGTGTTTTGTTAGATGTTTTCCTGCATTAGTTGAGAGGACCATTTAGTTCTTTTCTCTTCTCTTAGTTATGTGTTCTGTCACAAGATTGATTTGCGAATGTTGAACCACCCTTGCATCCCAGGGATAAATCGCACTAGTCATGGTGGTTAATCCTTTTAATGTACTGTTGGGTCCTATTATCTAGGATCTTGTTGAGAATTTTGGCATCCACATTTATCAGGGTCTGAAAATACCCTTTTTGGTAGCATCTTTGTCTGCTTTGGGGATCAAGGTAATGCTGGCCTCACGGCTGCAGTGTCCACAATTGCCAAACTGTGGAGGGAGCCAAGATGCCCTTCAACAGATGAATGGATAAAGAACATGTGGTCCATATACACAATGGAACATTACTTGGCCATCAGAAAGGACGGATATCCAACTTTGCATCAACATGGATAGGCCTGGAGGAGATTATGCTAAGTGAAATAAGTCAAGCAGAGAAAGTCCATTATCATGTGGTTTCACTTTCTTATGGAACATAAGGAATAACACGGAGGATATTAGGAGAAGGAAAGGGAAAATGAAAGGGGGAAACCAGAGTGAGAGACAAACCATGAGAGACTGCAGACTCCAGGAAACAAAGTTTTAGAGTGCAGAGGTGAGGGTTATAGGTGAGCCCAGTGATGGGCATTAAGAGGGCATGGATTCCATGGATCACTGGGTGTTATATGCAAACAATGGATCATGAAACACCACATCAGAAACTAATGATGTACTTACTGTATGGTAACTAACATAATGTAATAAAAAATAAATAAATGAAATCAAGTTTTCAGTTCCCATAGAGTTATGCTTGGATTTGTGATGAGGATTACATTGGATTTGGAGATAAAGTGATAAGAATGACATTTCTTTGTCATCAAGTCTATCCCATCCTGGCTTGCCTGTCTACTTTCATTTGAACATGTGCCGAATAGTCTGTTTGGTATGTTCAGTGTCTTTGTACACTGGCTTGCTGTTGCCTCCTTGGTGGGACTCAACGTGGGAAGTGGATGTGGTTCCTTGGTTGGTTTCTTCTGCATTCCAGCCACTTCAGTACATAGGAATCATGACAGATGTTGACTCTACTCTTTGTGCCTCATGAAATCTTCTTCCTGGTTTCTAACCCCGAATTCAACACTATTCTGCATTAGCATCTCAACTCTTACCTGTTTATTTTGCTGATTTAAGAGTTGGAGTTTATTTTCTGATGCATTCTGGGTTGTCCTCTTTCTTAGTGATTTCATCTTTGTGAATGTGGCATGTATTTTGTGATATTCTTGTTTAAATTTATATCATTGATTTCAGTGCTTAATAACTCAATTTTACATGCTTTGTGCGAGTTTTGTGTGCTTCCTTTTTATTCCTCCCCGGAAATACAAAGGAATTCATTCTATTATTTAAATTATATTATATTTTATATTTTATTTCATTTTTAAAGATTTTTTTTAATTCATTTGAGAGAGTGAGTAAACAAGAGCATGAGCAGGGGGAGGAGCAAAGAGAGAAGGAGAAGCAGGCTTCCCACTGAGCCTGGAGTCCCAATCAGGGCTGCATCCCAAGACCTAGAGAACATGACCTGAGCCAAACGCAGACTCTCACTGACTGAGCCACCCAGGTCCTCCTTAAATTATATTTATAATAATATGTTGACCACCTTGGTTCTTGATTATTCATTTTTGAAACAACTATTAGGACCAATACAGAAACAACAACATCCTTACACTTGTAACTACGACTAAACTGTCCCCAATCTCTGGGCATTTCCTGCAGGTTGGAGTCCTAGGACATGTGGGTTTTGGTGACTGGATTTTGTCACTTGACAAAGTGATCCCCATGTTGAGTTCATCATGTCATAGCATGTGTTGGAACTCCATTCCTTTAAAATTTTCATCTTTTGTAATTTTTAAAAACTTAAAAATATTCTCATATGTTACAGAATATACATAACAAAATCCACCAATTTAACCATTTTTTGTTCCAGCTTTGAAGACTTGGAAGTTGACTGTCTGCACCATTTCTGAGTGTGCATCTCAGTGGCATTGCATTTGTTCATGTTACTGTGCCATCGTCCCCACTGCCCATTTGTAGGTCTTTTCTGTCACCAGTTCACACCAAACCCAAAGTCAGGAAGTGTGACCACCACACGTCTTTCTAGGAGGTGTATCAGCTGGGCTTTCATCCATTTTGTGTTGACCTGTGTCTGGTGTGAGGTCCAGGTCCCCCATCATTCTGTGGCACGCAGCTCTCCAGTTGTTCGGTGCTTGTGTTGAGACGTCTCCTTTCTGCTTTGGGTGGTTTTGGGCACTCTTGGTGGAACTCAGTTGCCTATAAAACACATGGGTTAATGTCTCAATTCTCAGTGGTATTACACAAATCTGTTCTTATGTCCTCGCCATGGGCTTGATTATTACTGCTTTGTGGTAAGTTTAGATGTCCAGACATGAGTCCTTCCACGTTGTTATGTTTTAGGATTTTTTTGACCATTCTGGGCCCCTTCCAATTCCATGTGAATTTTAGAATCACCTTGCTAATTTCTACAGAAAAGTTTCTTTGGTTCTGAGAGGCACTGAATCAATACATCAGTCTGAGGAATATTGCCACCTTAATGGTGTGACGTCTTCTGCCCGTGAGCATGGACTTTCTGTCCATTTCTTAGATATTTAATTTCTTTCATCAGTGTATTTAGTTTTCAGAGTCTGTGTTTTTCACTTCTTTTGTTAAATTTATTCTGAAGTGTTTTATTCTATTTGATGTAATTGTGAATGGAATTGTTTCCTTGGGTTTATTTATAGATTGTCCACTTCAAGTGTATAGAATTATAATTGATTTTTTAATATTGACCTTGTATCCTTCAACGTTGGTGAATTCATTTATTCTAAATGTTTTCAGTTCAGTGGGTTTCTTAGACTATTTTAATCATGACTATTTTTATTATGTTAGTCACCATAACTACATCATCTGTTTTTGATATGGTGTTCCAAGATTCATTGTTTGCATATACTATATAAAGGATCATGTGTTAGAAGGTGGAGGAAGAACAGTAAAGTATCCCCCAGACTGAGTGGCACATTGAGACTGGGAAACGAAGGAGGCCACTCCATACTGTTTACTCAGAGTTTCATTCAGGGTCATTGCTCATGGCTGATGGGGTGGAGATGATCTGTAGCAGCTGCAGAAATTCCCCACAAAATCTAGAGATCAGTCCACAGATTTTATAGCATGAAAGGACACACAGAGGTGCACTGTCATGAGATCAGAGAGGTTCAGATGGAGCAGCAAAGAGCTTGCATTCATCTCTGTGACAACGAGCCTTTACCTGAATCTTGAGGCACCACCTCTGCAGCAAGAGGGGAGAATACTGTGTTACCACCAAGAGATTCACGGGAGGCCAAACAAGCCTCCCCATCCTGGCCTGGGGAGGCATTTCCAAGATGTGTGTGTTAATTGCCAGGGGAACTGGAACACATGGCCCCAAAGAGGTCCTTAAGGAAACATGTATAAGAAGGCAGGCCAGAGATGGAGTCAGTATTGTCAGCACTCCCACACTCATGTCATCAGCCATAAAAGCTAGTTTTGCATCTTCTCCCTTTCCAGTCTAGGAGCCTTTTATTTTCATTGCCTACATGTCCTGGTTAGGACCCCCAGTACATTACTGAGTAGAAACAGCCTGTGTTGTTTCTCAAGAAGTGTGGGAAGTTTTCAGTTAATTTTTCTTTGAATATCTTTTCCATCCCTCTCACCTCTTTCTGATTGTCATGTTGTGTGTGTGTTTGCAGGGTTGACAGTGTCTCACCTTTCTGAGGCTGTCACTGTGGTTTCTTCAGTTTGCATAATCCCTATGATCTGTCTTCAAGTTTGTGTTTCTTTCATCTTCCATTTCAGAGCTGCTGTTGTGCTCTTTGGGTAAATTTTTATCTTCATTATTTTACTTTGTAGCACCAGAATTTCTATTTTAAAAAATAATTTCTCTTTATTCCTGCTTTCTATTTCTTCTAGCACTGTCATAAGACTCGCCTTTACTTCTTTAAATCATGGATCTCCCTCAGTTCAGTGAGCATGTTTACAGTAGGTACATCAGTGAGAGGAGATCTTCAGCATTCTCAACCCACACACACACACACACACACACACACACACAGAGTTAGCAAGGCGATTGATGTGTTCATTAACTGAGTTGTGGTATTCATCTCACAAGTATGTGTGTATATCAAATCACCATATTGTACACCTTAATAATATACAGTTTTATTTGTCTTTTTTTTCCTCACGAAAGCTAAAAAAAAATAGACTGAGGGGCTTCCAGTGTCCTTACTGACCAAATCTAGCAAGGTTGTGTGTTAAAAAACAAAACAAAATTCAAGAGTTTAACTATTTAAATATTTTACATGGACATAGAAGCCATCTGAATACATTTTATGTGGACTCCAAGATGGAATCTAGGATGGTTTCAGTTTGGGCTTGACCAGTTGTATCACTGAGGGGCAAGAACATGTGCGGAGGAACATAAATTATTTCCCTCTTGGTTGCTAGTGGAGAACTTTCTGCCCTCCCAGAAGTAATTTGCAGTGTCTGGTTATGTGACCACCGGCCCTGAGGTAGTGGCTCTTCTGTTGTTGGAATGTTCACAAAATGACTGAGGGGACCAGGGGAGCATTCAAGGACAGAAATCCAAGTGGCCAGTAGTGCCCATCAGTAGGCTACTATGATTCTCCCTGCCAGAACTCCCCCGCCCTCTGCAGGGGTTTTCCCCCCAGTGTTATTTTGTCTTGTGAGCCCCTCTTCCTGCCTTGGGAACACCTGTGCTTATTTGAAGACCCTAGTCCTTGGACCCCTGTGATGACTCCCTCTGTCTGCCCCATCTTGTGTTTCAGGATCATTCCTGGGGAGTCAGGCCCTCGTAAATCTGTTGTTTTGTTACTTTGGCCATGACCTCCTCCCCAACTGTCCCCCTTCCTAATCTCTCATTTTCATCCATGACAAAATTCCAAGCATGGTATGATTCCTTAACCGCACTTCTCAGTACCTTCAAGAGATGATTTCTGCTGAGAAAAACTATATCCGTGCAGATAATGCTGGTTAAAATT
This sequence comes from Meles meles, assembly GCF_922984935.1. Lineage (NCBI taxonomy): Eukaryota > Metazoa > Chordata > Mammalia > Carnivora > Mustelidae > Meles > Meles meles. The sequence continues at coordinate 102,148 of NW_025721149.1, forward strand.
CAACCCCACCCCTCAAATGGTGTCCACTTTGTACCCACATTGTTACCAGCACTTTCTTCTCTCTTCCCAGTCCAGATGCCCCTCTGTTCTCCCACCCCCATATCTCCCTGTGGTGGGATTCCCGGTCTCCACTCTTTCTTGGCCTCCCCTATCTTACTTCATTTGTTTGCTCTCTGCAAGCAACACACTCTCTTATTTCACATGAAGAACCCCAGTCAGAGGAAATGCTGCCCATACCTCTGTCTCCATTATGCTTTCCCTTATACCTCTTTTGCATTTACTTTGGGAGGCTGAGGGGAATTCTCCTTCCCGCCAGGGGTTTTCTGTTCACTGTGTTCTTGGCTTCGTCCCCCTATATGCCCTGTGACCTCATTCCATCAGGTTTATTCCCTCTTTTCAGGCCTTGTGGCAGGAATATTATTACCATGTCCTCCCAGCCAATTCATATGCTACTGATGTTCTTCCCTCTAAGCTCCTCATGCCTCAGATTTGCTTCTAGGTCCAAGCTCCTCAGGTGCATATCTGCCACTGTTTTGTGGGAGACCCCATCAGTGCTGACCTGCATCAAGTCCAGACTTGGAAAGGATGGTGTCCATGACAACTGTCACGTGTGTGGCCACTCCACAGTCTTGGTGACATGGTCAGTCATGCAGGTGACTCTGCATGAGGGCCCTGTTGAGAGAAGCGTCCTCTCCCCTCATCTGGGACAGCTCCTCTCTCCTATTGGCTCAGCTCTGGTGTGAGTTCCTCTGAGAAATTCCTCCTCCTAAACAAGGGTGGGTGCCTCTTCAGGCATAGCCATGCTGCTACGAACACTGCTTGGACCAGCGTGCAGAGTGGTGATTGTAGCCAGTCACGCCGGGCCCTCTCCGACTAGACAGTCAACTTTTATCTGAAGAACCCACATGGCGGCACAAGTGGTGGGTGCTCAGTGAGCACCTTCATGAATGAGGACGATCCGTCCACCTCCATTTCACAGAGCTAAGGCAATAAAGCTGAACGACTTGCAAAAATTACATGCAGGGTGACATGATAATAAATTTAATCTCACATACTTTAAAGTAGAATATTCCTTTTTAAAACAATTCAGCAAAGTTGGACAACCTAGAATGGGGATTTTTACTTCCCTCACCTGCCTTCACCTGCCCTCACCTGTCCTCCCCTGGGCTGTCACCTTTTAGCACCTCCAGGCTGCCTGCTTTCTTCCACAGAGTCATTATGGGGCAACGTGTCAGGTGTACATGAACCAGAGCCAGGAAGGCTGGTCTGTGACACCACAAAGATCACCCCATTTTCATCACTTGGTGCATGGGATTTTAGAATCATGATCCTGAGACATTTAGTTTCTGATAGAAACATTTAAGGAAAGGTTTAACCCATTAAAAAGTACATATGTCTCGCACATCCCATATGAGAGTTGAACTTTGTGCAAGATGTGTTCAGGTCCTTACTATGTTAATTATCATCACCAAGGTGGACATGTGATTGATATTTAGTGTTCCCTCATCTTCTCTGGTCCAGAAACTCTCCAAATAGAGTTTGGAAAACACCGTTCTATACTATCTATAGATTAGAAATGGGAGCCACCTCAAATTCTGTCTTTTTTTTAAATTACAGAGTAGTTAGCATATAGGATAATGCCAGTTCCAGGCGTGCAATATAGTGGTTCAGCATCCCTGTCCATCACCTGGTGCTCATCTGACAGGTGCACACTTCATCCCCATCACCTGCTTCCCACACCCACATACCCACCTCCCCTCTATAGTTAATAGTCTGTTTATCTCTTGTTTTTGTTACATTTCTTAAGTTGCATACGTGGTTATCATGTCTTTGGGATTCCAGAGCCTCTCCATCACCGTGGGACAGAGTGTAAACTCCGAAACCCTGGACCTCTGCTCTGCACGTGCCTTGAGCCTTGTGTCTTCCCTCCCTGGGAGCACCCCATGCCCACCCTTGCCCAACCCGCTTCACCCCACATCTGTCCCGTCATCACCCTGGCCTCTGGAGCATGGAGCACCTTTGCTTGGCTTGTCCCTCAGATTTCCTTCCTGGAAATCTGCCGCTCATTCTGCTACAAGGAGACCTCCATATAACCTTCCTGACCCTGGGCGTGCTGTGCTGGGGCGTGTTTCCCCCCTTTCTGTCCTGGGGGGCTGCGGTTTTGCTGCCTCTTTCCCCATGGTGCTCTTCTGGAGACAGACTTGGCAGGTCTGCCACCACTCCCTCCATCCCCTAGCTGTTCTTCAAATGCTCAGGACAAATTTTTACCTTTTATGCAGGTGTAAGAAAGGGCACAGTCTGCTGGGGACTGCGCTCCATTAATGGGGCACCATGTGGGGCACTGCGGGCAGGCAACAGCCTTTGAAAGTTAAAGGTGAGTGAGGCCTTTGTAGTATGAAAGAGTCAAGGAGGGTGTTCCATTCCAGCTTAATTATGGAAAATATTTCCATAGAAATGTGAAGAAATGTCACTGGGTGGGGTTGAGAAACAGTGTCAGAAAGGTCGGGCTGTGCGGGGAATATAAACTGCCCAGCTATTGGTCAGGTGCTCGCAGGTCAGAGAAACCCCGAAGAACCTCCCTGGAGACTATTATCCCGAGTGGTCAGGCTGCAGGCAGCTGGCCAGCAGCAGTTTCTGCTGAATGCAGGTGTCTGCTTGGGCCGTGGAAGAGGGTGAAAGCCCTGGTCTCAGGGAACCTCTGTGCACCTGTCTCCCCACCCCGGCAGGCGTGGGTCTGGGGAGACTGGCGACAGATGGCAGACCTGGGAGTACACAAGAGGTGGAGGTGGGCAGGGCGTCTCTCACATACACAGTAAACAGGGGTGTTTAAAGACGGGAGTCACACCACACGGGGACTCGAAATGACTGGCTGGGAGGTGGAAAGGCCATGGACCACCCCAGAGGCCCCGGGCTGCAGGGCAGTGGGGGCGGTGGTGGATAGGGAAGGATTGTCCTGAAGTTGTGGTCTGGTGCTGGCACGTTGGCAGTGGGAAGTGCGTGAGTGTGTGTGTGTGTGTGCACACATGTGTGTGCGTGGGACCACGCTGGCAGGGGGACGTGCATGAGTACATCACCGGTGACTCTGTGCCACCACCATGGCTGCTATCAAACCCCTGCAAGAGGCAGGTGTGGGTGAGGCCGTGGAGGAGGGTACCCCTCACACTCCATGGGAGGGAATACGTCTGCTGCAGCTGTGAGGAGGGCCCTCAGAAGCTAACAGGACTGCTATACGATCCAGAGTTCCCTTCTCAGTGTGACCCCGAGTCCTGGAAGCAGGATGCAGACTCTTGTATGGTCATGCTCACGGTTACCAAGAGCTGCATTTGTGATGAGGATTTCATGTGGGTAAGGGGCTGAGAAACCCTTGTACATGTACACAAACACACACATACATACATACATACACACAAACGTGTGTGTTTATTTCCTACTATCCAGTGGGTTGTGTTTCTCTAGAGAACCCCAACTAATAAAACATGCCCATGTTCAGTACAAAGGAAGAAAAATTGTCGAGAATAACCCTGAAGAGGAATTGTTCCATGTGTTTTAACCGTGTCAGTGTGATCAATTAAATGAACATGAACGTGTGGTTTATCTCCATTACATATGCTCTGTGCACTCAAATTTCCTTACACTACAAATAAATTTAATTAACTTTAATTAAGAAGCTGTGGCAAGAGTCGTCCTGGTGGGATTCAGCCATGACTGAGTCCACTAGCCCTCTTGCCTGTGTGTCTGTCTGTGTGATCATGCTCCATCTGTTTTCTGGGACGGTGTGTATACACAGCCAGCTACATGGTCGGTGTTCCAGCTCTGGGATGCTTGTGCATGACCCTGGGTCTCCTCCCAGGGTCTCAGCGAGACCAGGTCTGCAGCATTCCTCTCCACGGCTCCGGTGCTCATCCTGGAACATTGGAGCTCCCCTTGGCACTTACAAAGTCTGTGGAGGGTTCCACCATGCCCAGCAGAGTGCTAACTTCCTGCTCAACTCTGCCATGCTCCAGGACAGGGCAGGCAGTGACAGCGTGGTCCCAGTAGGGAAGTGATTCTTGCTTCCTCTCCAGCCTGCAGGAAGGGGTGTCCTTCTTGCCATGGGTGTGGCCGTGGGACTGGACTTTGCATCAAGGAAATGCTAGTGGGAGCCCTGTGCTCCTTGTGGGAGAAGCCTGAGAGGGAGTTGAGGGCATGCTTGCTCTGTCCTCCCCCGTGGCAGGTGCTCTGGAGCTGGACACTTGTGAGAGAGCTTCATCACTGTGGCTCTCACCCCCTGGCATCTGGGGGTTGGGCACTTGGATGCTTATGTTCAGGATTCTGAAAAACTGTGTTCGTGAGTGGCATTGGACCAGACCTCATGGGGCAAGGTCGGCCCTGCCCACAGTGGGAGGAGTGTGGTTTCTGAGGTAGGAGGGCCTGTACCCTCCTGGGCTCTGAGCCGCCCAGTGGTCATGTGACATTGCCATGCCCCAGGGCCCTTTAAACTGGAGAGTACTGAATGCACGTGTCCCAGGACTACAGTGACCGTTTTTCTGAACACGGGACAGAAAAGCATGGCATTGGGGAGCGCTGTTCTAACCGTGCGTCCTTCTGCCTTGGCCTTACTCCTGTCCCTGAGCCTTGTGTGGTACATGAGCCTCCTTCAGAGTTCACACAGGGGACGATCCCACAGGGTCCTGCTTGGGGGGCAGTGGGAAAGAGGCCCTGTGTTCTCTGGATGCCACCCCTCAGACACGGCACCTTCCCCTTCCCTGCTGTGCATGATGAGGTCATTGCATGTCCACACATGACCTCATTCGTTAAAGGGTTGTGGGATCCAAGGAAGCTGGACACGGCAGCTGAGGACCTCCGCTCTAGGCGTCCAGACACAGTGGGGTGTGAGCTTGTCAGCAGTGAACTGAAGAAGTCTATGGCATCAATCAGGGTTCTCCAGAGCAGAATTCGTCTATGCATCCACATGTCACAGCCTTCTGCCCCTCTCTGTCTCTGTCTGTCCGAGACAAGGTCTAGCATGAGAAGGCAGCCCATGCACTTTTATAGGCCAAGAAGCCAACAGTCTGTGCCTGCAGGTCCGGGGCATCCGAGGACCAGGGAGCTGTTGGTCCATCTCCAGTCCAAGGACAGTGGACTTGCTGAGGTGGCCCAGATGCTGCAGTGAGGCAGGAAAGGGGGCCAGTCACTCCTTCTTCCACCTTCTGTTGTACTAAGGCACTCAGGGGACACAACAGGATGGCACGCCGTGGGGGGCAGGAGCAGGATCCAGTTCTTGTCTCTCCAGGAAACACCTCAGACATAGGCAGAAACAGGGTTCTATCTGGGCACCCTGAGACAGGTCAAGCACACAGCTGGACAGTTAACATTCACTCAGGGCTGTCATTTCCACCCAGAGGGAGCACAGAGCTGGGCCACATGAGCCATCTGTGGCAGCTGTGATCACCCTGGAGAAAGTGTTGGAGGGTGTTGGGGAGGAAAGATAGTGTTTCTAATCACAATGCCATTCTGTAAGTCTGCTAATTACTTGCGTTTTCACACACGGATGACACACAGAGATGTGTGAACATGCAGAGGGGGCTACCTGCATCCCCTGCCCTTGTTAAAAAGAACAGGTCTTTTTCAGTCTAGAATGTGACCTCCATCGTGCACTTAGAAGGGGGTTATCATGTATGGAAATACTCCACACCTCACACAATATATGGTTCTCTGGTCCAATCTAGAGTCACTTTCTGAAAAAAAAACGTTCCTGAAGGGTGGTAGAATAAGGAGCTAGGTTAAATGGTTCTATTTAAGCAACAAGAATGAAGACAGCAGGTGCTAGTGAAGGAACAGAAGGCAAAGCAGGGGAACAGAAAAGACTCTCATGGATACATTCAATGTCCGCCAAGGAGCAGCAGGAACACAGTGGGGCTGAGACAGGGCTCTGTATTTAACCTAGCTCCTTATTTTACCACCTTTCATGAACGTTTTATCAGAAAGTTAGATCAAGAGTTCAGAATGACGATTCTGAACATTCTAGCCGGGCTCGAAAAAGGCATGGAAGATATTAGAGAAACCCTCTCTGGAGATATTAAAGCCCTTTCTGGAGAAATTAAAGAACTAAAATCTAACCAAGTTGAAATCAAAAAAGCTATTAATGAGGTGCAATCAAAAATGGAGGCTCTCACTGCTAGGATAAATGAGGCAGAAGAAAGAATTAGTGATATAGAAGACCAAATGACAGAGAATAAGGAAGCCGAGCAAAAGAGGGACAAACAGCTACTGGACCATGAGGGGAGAATTCGAGAGATAAGTGACACCATAAGACGAAACAACATTAGAATAATTGGGATTCCAGAAGAAGAAGAAACAGAGAGGGGAGCAGAAGGTCTATTGGAGAGAATCATTGGACAGAAAGTGACTCTAGATTGGACCAGAATTTATTTCTTACTCCTAGCCCAGTTTTGGCCTTTATCCAGGTTTCCTGGGCACATGAGGTAAATACTGAGTTCAGATGGGTCTTGGGGTGTACTGTATGGCTCTATGAAGCATCTGCCTTAAGCTCAGGTCATGATCTTGGGGTCCTGGATTGAGTCCCATGTGGGGCTCTCTGTTCAGCAGGGAGCCTGCTTCTCCCTCTGCCCCATCCCTCATTTGAGGTGTCTCCTGCTCTCACTCAAATAAATAAAAATAAAATCTTAAAAAAAAAAAGTTCTCTTGTTTCTGGTACTGTTTCTGTTTCCTCTAATTTTGTCAGTCACCCTCAAAGTGGGGGATCTCTTTAAATGCATGATGGTGCTCAGCAGTGTGTCTTCATTACGTGTGAGACATTAAACATTTCTGCGGAGTTTGTTTTTGGTGAGTAAATGGGGCTTATTGGCTGGTGGAATTTTCCACGGATCTAGTGGCAAGCCAGTTTTAATTGGAATGCCTACATCAATGAGAGGTATGTTCTCTCTGCCTGTTTCAGTCTCCAGAGGAGAATATCCTGGTCTCCTGCTGAGGGAGTGTGAGTGCTGGGGCAGCTGACTGCCCGCTGTTCTCCCAGAAGAAGGTGGAGCTGGGCTCGGAATCAGCTCAGTTGAGTGTGCAAGGTTTGTAACTAGCCTCCCTGTTTCCAGCCCCAGGATGCCTCCCCAGCACCTTGTTCACCCGTCCCCTGTGGCTCGTGTCTCTGGGTGTGGGGAGTGGGCCTGTGCTTGTCTGAGCCACACCTGCTCTGGACACATGTTGTGCTTTGGAGCCCCGAACCACGAGTGTCCTCATCAAAAGCTCTGTCAGGGGACGGTCAGATCCTCGATTTCTGGCTCTGCTTAGAAGGCCCTCTTTCTGCTTCTTACCCATCAAAAAGAGGTTGAAGTTTTTTCATGGGTGCTCACACATTCTGCTCTTCTTTGTGAATTTCTCCTGTAGCCATTCTGGCAACTTATGATCACGTTGGACCGTGGAAGGATGAATGAATTGAGTATGTTGCTGTGGACATGTGGTGTCCCCTATGTATGGGTGGTTCACCAAGGACGTTTCCTTTTGGTCAACGAGCATCAGTATCACGGAGGGCTTTGTAGAACTGTAGTGTGTGTTTCCTTGTGTGTGTCTCTGTGTGTCCATATGCCTCTGTGTTTAAAGGTGCAAGAGAACTTTATTGAACATTTGGAGTGGAACTCTTTTCCCACCTGACATATGAGACCCTGCACTGTTTGACCCATACAGTGTGAGGAGTTTGGATGGATACACACTCCATCCCTGTAATCAAGGTCACAGATGCACCCATCACCTCTCAGAGGGTCCCGGTTCCTTCTCTGTGTTGTGGTGTGAACACTTCACATGACATGGACACTCAGCATGTGCCAGGCCCTTGGCAGGGGACCGTTGTCTGTGGGCACGCATGTCCACTGGGCTCTGGAGCCCTGGAGCAGCGACTGGGCAGCTGTCTGGGCACTCTGCTTTCCCAGAGCCCTGCTAGCTCTGATGCCTTCCTAGCCCCCTATAGTTCTGATGAAGAGTGTGTGCCCCTCGACTGAAGGAGATGGTACTAGTTTGCTGGTTTGTGCTGCAGAAAGCTTCCTCGGGCCCCCATGTCCTGGACATGCCATAGACAAGGATGCTGGGGGTGCATGGCCTGCCCCAGAGTACAGTCCTGGTCCTGATGTCTGGGGCTCTGGGGGCCCTGTGCTTGGTCACAGACCCTGTGTCTCTGTGTGTGGACAGCGTGCACCATGAGGGAGGGATGTTTCCAGCATGTGAGCACTTCCTCATCCACATGTGGGAAAATGTGGTGACTCGCTGCACCCTCACAGCCACACTGGATGTAGTCTCCGGGGAGCTGCGAGCCAACAGGTGTGCTGTGAGTCCAACACTCGCCTACCCGGGCCAGCCATTCCAGGTGGCCGCTGCAGACAGAAAACTCAGGGCTGGCAATGCCACGTTCCTTACGCTGCATGCAGCTGAGCCCATGAGTAGCATGCAAGACCAGTGTTGACAGCCAGGTGGGGTCCAGCTGGCGGGTGCTTTGGTCCCAGCATCGGTCTGGCTCTGTCCTCTGTGGCCGTTGTATCATCTCTTAATTACCTCTCACATGGCCCAGGAGAGTGCTGGGGGTGTGTGGGGGACAAGACTCTTAACCCAGGGGAATCCTCAGTCCTTGCCCTGTGAAATGGAAGGGCTGTCTGTCTCATTCATGAGAGTCACAAGACACAGCTTCTTGTAGGAACAAGCCTGCATCTCTTTGCAAAGAGTTAAATTATCCAGGAAGAGTTGCTGGAGTGACTCTGTGTAAATCTGTGCTCTCGACATGCCGAAAAACACATCTGTCTCAGGCTCACATGCCTTGTGGAGCACGTTTGCGTTGCATGGTATATTCCTGAGATGAAAAGGGCACAGCATGAACTTGCTGTATGAACAACAGGAAGAAAGGCTCTGAGCAAACAGGGCTTGCTGAGTCCACATCTGGCTTCTCATGACACCAGCCAGAATGACTACACAGGAGCAGAGGGGCATCTGCCCAGGAAAACTGAGGAGCAGTGAGGACAAAATAACACTTAAATGATTTTTTTTTTTATTTTTAAATTTGGGTGTAGTTGACACAGAACGTCACCTCCAGACCTTGTTTTCTTCATCTGAAAAATGATGCTGATATTTGATGTCTGTCCTATCCACTGTAGTGGCCGCAGTCTCACAACCACTTCAAGTGTGGAGAGTGCACCTGACCACCAACATTTCAAGTTCTGATTGTCTTCACTGATTCACCCTTACTGAGCCCATGAGGCTGGGGAGTGCAGTGTTGTATGATCAGGATTTGTTCCAGCACTCTTGACCTCATGCACCAGAGAAGGCACCCCAGAGAGGCCTGAGGATATGGGGTGCAGTGAAACCTTGAACTGATGCTTTAGGAATATATTTTCAGTTGGAGGACTCTGGACATAGGACACAGAGGACATAATTAGCAGCTGTGGTTTCCTAAAGCATGTGGTGTTGATGTCATGCTCATGGGCACTTGGGCAGGTGCTCGGAAGACTCCGGGTGTTGGTTGGATATATGCCATTTGACCCCAGCTTCCTGTGACATGCCTAGCCCGATGTCCCCTGGTTACTCTTAGCAGTTGCATGCTCTCTTAGAATAGGCAGGCTGGCAGCATTGAGCTTTGGAGTAACTGCTGGGCGTGAAGGGACCCTTCAGAGAGGAATGGATGCATGTGGGAGTCCCGCCTTCTTACCCCCTCAGCCCAAGATGAAGGAGGAAGATGTGTGCACAAAGCATTTTCCTAAGATTGAGGATCAGTGTCTCACTATGGCTACAGCTAGGAGGAACTTGTCAAGATTACGTATGTCTGCCATTTTTGAACACAAGTTGTATGCCCTCAGGAAAGTTGCAGGTGAATTCTACCATGACTGCTTGTGATTTCTCTGGACCCTGATATTCTCCTGCTTGAGGTCCCAGGAGAAGAGCCACAAAGCCTGCTCCCAGAGTCCACAGCGGTGATGGGTGGGAGGGCTGCCTCAGTGGAATCTTGTACCAAGCAAGTGGCATGTCGGTGGTGGCAGGTGGTGCAGCATGTGGGTAGGAGTGGGAGAATGTAAGAGCAGGAGTGGAGGGATCACAGGGTCAGGCACAGAGGGACTTTGAGGATTAAGCAAGTGGAGCTGGGCATGGGTGCCACTATAGTTTTTTAGAATCACTTGTCCCATAAGCTGGCATTTGTGTTTACCTAAATCCGTGGCTCTCAAGCTCTTTATTCCCTAACACAGCTTGGGCACATGACATGGATACTCCCGGAAGGGCCTCCACTGCCCCAGGTGGTGCAATTGCTGTAGCACAATTGGGCCCTGGGGGAGGGTTTCCTGGTTCTACAGAAGGCCCAGGTGGAGCATGTGCTCCTGCCCCAGGGGCAAATCACCAAGTCTGAAAGGAACCTCACTTACCACTCCAGTTATTCCCAGTGGTTCTGTGCACCATCCAGACTCCCGGACTGGGGAAGGGGTTCAGTCTAGAGCTGCCTCATCTGATGGGGGTTAGCTGGGGAATGGTGGTGCCTATGCTGTGTAGGGTCAACACAGGTGCCAAGCTCCATACCTGCCTGCCTCCCCTTCCTCCCTGCTGTGTCACCTGACCTTACTTCACATGTCCCTCTGGTTCCCATGCCCGACCTTCTGTGGGGCCCTCATCATGTCACCTTGAGCTCAGCTTATCTGGATGAAAATGCCACCAGGCCCGAGGTAGTGGCCTAATCATGTGGTGTCAAATGGATCCAGACTCCATTTTTGCTTCTGGAAGGGCATTTGTGGAACGGAGTCAGCTGCATATTTGGAGCTAAGATTGACACTAGGGATGAACCTGTACCTCACTGTGAACATGTCTGTGGTGTAGCAGTTGCTAGTAATTCCTTAGAAAAATAATGCCAGAAGCAGCATGTTTGATTTGTCACTGGCAAGGAGACTGCAGGTCCAGGGGCATTGCAGTAGACCAGCCAGCATGCCCCCCTGGGGGGCTCATGGGTGCTGCGGGCACAGGAGGTCTGTGCATCTGCAGAACCTGGTCAAACATCACTGTGGAGACTAATGCTTGCATCCTCCACGTGGATCATGCCATTTGCAACAAGTTACCAACACACAAAATATTTTTTTTTGACAAATACTATTTCTTAGGCCTGGTATCAACCTGTAAGGCTTTTGGAAATTGCTGGGAAAGTTCCTGAACAAGAGTATTGGCCCTGTAATGAGAAGGATTGAAGATTCCCAGGGAACCCAGGGCATGTGTACATGTGTGTGAATGTGTGCATTATTTCCTTATCTGACCTTGAAGGCTAGGGGATATTGAGGGAGAGAACAGTGCCAGAATGATGCCAGTTTTGGACCTGGTAAATAGAGAACCCTGATGCCAAGTGCAGGAAGTGGAGTTAGGTAATGACATTGACCTTGTGTTGTATGGTTTGGTGTTTCATTGATCCCTCATTGTCCCAACTGAGCTGTTAGCTTTATAGGAGTACGAGATGTCTTTTTTAAACTTTTAATTCCACATTTTGTATTTAGTGGGTTCTTATTTGACTATTGCTTTGTCTCCTGTCTCTTAGATTTGTTTAGAGTTGAAAATTGGTCATGTTGTCTGTCTACAGTTGATGATACTTGGGGGAGAATTATTCTTTCCCCAGTGCGGAGGGATGGCAGATGCATGGAGGAGGGTCACAGAGGGAAGTTTTGTGACCACCCATCCCACCTGTCAGAAGTGGCTGTGTGGGTCATGGACCCAAGGCAGTTGAGGGCAGAGGCTGGGGCAGCCCCTGTGCACTCTTCTCCCCTCTCCCTTCCTCTCTGCTAAGTCCTTGCTCCAGGATAAGTAATGCCTGCTTCTGGGCTGGGAGTTTGGGAGGAATGGCTGTAGCTGCATCTGTGGAGATTTCAGGAAGGAAGCTCACCTTTTACTTTGGTTGAGTATAGAATGCAACACCATAAATCCCCACAAAGATCTCTTCATTGTAGATGCTTTCGGTCTATGCTTACAGTGCTGAATTTTCTGGGAATAGCCATTTCCCATTACTTCCAACTTCCCTTCACCTATCAAGTAAGATATTCCTTCAATATTTACTACCAAACTGTGACTGTAAACACAGACTTTTCTTCCCCATTCCTTTTTTTTTGTCTCTGAAATATGTGTCAATTTAATTTGGTGAGGAAATAAAGATTTTTAAAACCAGAATTCCCAGTTTTTAATTCTAAGAGATCATACCTAGAAAATCCAATCCCGACTACATTCTTATTTAATTACTGCTTTCATCTTGTTACTCAATAATAAAGCTTTCTGGTCTCCACTCTCACATGTCACATGTCAAATTACAGATCTAGGTAGAAAATAATGTAATCTAAATTTAGTTATTTGGTTTTCTATTTAATTATTTGAATTCTTGAATTCTACAGTTGTAAGTCTTTGATTTATACAATGTCTTTTCTCAAATATCTTTGAAGTGTCTTTTTTTTAATTTTATTTTTTTTATCTGTTTATTTACAGCATAACAGTGTTCATTGTTTTGGCATCACACCCAGTACTCATGCAGTACATGCCCTCCCTATTACCCACCACCTGGTTCCTCAACCTCCCACACCCCCGCCCCTTCAAAACCCTCTGGTTGTTTTTCAGAGTCTATAGTCTCTCGTGGTTCATCTCCCTTTCCAGTGTCCCTCAACTCCCTCTCCTCTCCATCTCCCCATGTCCTCCATGTTATTTGTTATGCTCCACAAATAAGTGAGACCATATGATACTTGACTCTCTCTGCTTGACTTATTTCCCTCAGCATAATCTCTTCCAGTCCCGTCCATGTTGCTACAAAAGTTGGGTATTCATCCTTTCTGATGGAGGCATAATACTACATTGTGTATATGGACCACATCTTCCTTATCCATTCATCCATTGAAGGGCATCTTGGTTCTTTCCACAGTTTGGCGACCGTGGCCATTGCTGCAATAAACATTGGGGTACAGATGGCTCTTCTTTTCACTCCATCTGTATCTTTGGGGTAAATACCCAGCAGTGCAATTGCAGGGTCATAGGGAAGCTCTATTCTGAATTTCTTCAGGAATCTCCACACTGTTCTCCAAAGTGGCTGCACTAACTTGCATTCCCACCAACAGTGGAAGAGGGTTCCCCTTTCTCCACATCCTCTCCAACACATGTTGTTTCCTGTCTTGCTATTTTTGGCCATTCTAACTGGTGTCAGGTGGTATCTCAATGTGGTTTTGATTTGAATCTCCCTGATGGCTAGTGATGATGAACATTTTTTCATGTGTCTGATAGCCATTTGTATGTCTTCATTGGAGAAGTGTCTGTTCATATCTTCTGCCCATTTTTTGATATGATTATCTGTCTTGTGTGTATTGAGTTTGAGAAGTTCTTTATAAATCCTGGATATCAACCTTTTGTCTGTACTGTCATTTGAAATATCTCCACCCATTCCGTGGGTTGCCTTTTTGTTTTGTTGACTGTTTCCTTTTCTGTGCAGAAGCTTTTGATCTTGATGAAGTCCCAAAAGTTCATTTTCGCTTTTGTTTCCTTGGCCTTTGGAGACATATCTTGAAAGAAGTTGCTGTGGCTGATATCGAAGAGGTTACTGCCTATGTTCTCCTCTAGGATTCTGATGGATTCCTGTCTCACGTCGAAGTCTTTTATCCATTTTTAGTTAAACTTTGTGTACAGTGTAAGAGAATGGTCGAGTTTCATTCTTCTACATATTGCTGTCCAGTCTTCCCAGAACCATTTATTGAAGAGACTGTCTTTTTTCCATTGAACATTTTTTCCTGTTTTGTCGAAGATTATTTCACCATAGAGTTGAGGGTCCATATCTGGGCTCTCCACTCTGTTCCACTGGTCTATGTGTCTGTTTCTATGGCAGTACCACACTGTCTTGGTGATCACAGCTTTGTAGTAAAGCGTGAAATCAGGTAACGTGATGCCGCCAGTATTTTTTTTGTTTTTCAACATTTCCTTAGCAATTCAGGGTCTCTTCTCATTCCATACAAAATTTCAGGATTATTTGCTCCAGCTTCCATACAAAATTTCAGGATTATTTGCTCCAGCTTCCATACAAAATTTCAGGATTATTTGCTCCAGCTCTTTGAAAAATACTGGTGGAATTTTGATCGGAATGGCATTAAAAGTATAGATTGCTCTAGGCAGTATAGACATTTTAACAACGTTAATTCTTTCAATCCAAGAGCATGGAAGAGTCTTCCATCTTTTTGTGTCTTCTTCATTTTCTTTCATGAGTGTTCTGTAGTTCCTCGAGTACAGGTCCTTTACCTCTTTGGTTAGGTTTATTCCCAGGTATCTTATGGTTCTTGGTGCTATAGTAAATGGAATTGATTCTCTAATTTGCCTTTCTGTATTTTCATTGTTAGTGTGTAAGAAAGCCACTGATTTCTGTACATTGACTTTGTATCCCGCCTTGTTACTGAATTGCTGTATGAGTTCTAGTAGTTTGGGGGTGGAGTCTTTGGGGTTTTCCATATAAAGAATGATGTCATCTGCGAAGAGAGAGAGTTTGACTTCTTCCTTGCCAATTTGGATACCTTGTATTTCTCTTTGTTGTCTGATTGCCATTGCTAGAACTTCTAATACTATGTTGAACACGAGTGGTGAGAGTGGGTATCCTTGTCGTGTTCCTGAACTCAATGGGAAGGCTGCAAGCTTTTTTGCATTGAGTATGATATTTGCTGTGGGTCTTTCATAGATAGATTTTATGAAGTTCAGGAATGTTCCCTGTATCCCTATACTTTGAAGCGTTTTCATCAGGAACGGATGCTAGATTTTGTCAAATGCTTTTTCTGCATCAATTGAGAGGACCATGTGGTTCTTCTCTCTTCTCTTATTGATTTGTTCTATCACATTGATTGATTTGCAAATGTTGAACCAACCTTGCAAACCAGGGATGAATCCCACCTGGTCATGGTGGATAAACGTTTTAATGTGCTGCTGGATCCTGTTTGCTAGGATCTTGTTGAGAATCATTGCATCCATATTCATCAGTGATATTGGTCTGAAATTCTCCTTTTTGGTAGGGTCTTTGCCTGGTTTGGGGATCAGGGTAATGCTGGCTTCATAAAAAGAGTCTGGAAGTTTTCCTTCTGCTTCAATTTTTTGGAACAGCTTCAGGAGAATTGGTGTTATTTCTTCTTTGAAAGTTTGGTAGAATTCCCCAGGGAATCCGTCAGGTCCTGAGCTCTTGTTTTTTGGGAGGTTTTTGATCACTGCTTCAATCTCATTACTAGATATCAGTCTATTCAGGTTGTCAATTTCTTCCTGGTTCAATTTTGGGAGTTTGTAGTTTCCCAGGAATGCATCCATTTCATCTAGGTTGCTTAGCTTATTGGCATATAACTCTTGGTAATAATTTCTGATGATTGTTTCTATTTCCTTGGTGTTCGTTGTGATCTCTCCCTTTTCATTCATAATTTTATTAATTTGGGCATTCTCTCTTTTCTTTTGGATTAGTGTGGCCAATGGTTTATCGATCTTATTGATTCTTTCAAAAAACCAGCTTCTAGTTTCATTGATACGTTCTACTGTTTCTCTTGTTTCTACCTCATTGATCTCTGCTGTAATCTTGATTATTGCCCTTCTTTCATATGGAGTTGGTTTGATTTGTTGTTGATTCTCCAGTTCTTTAAGGTGTAGAGACAGCTGGTGTATTCTGGATTTTTCAATGTTTTTGAGGGAGGCTTGGATGACTATGTATTTCCCCCTTAGAACCACCTTTGCTGTATCCCATAAGTTTTGGACTGAAGTGTCTTCATTCTCATTGGTTTCCATGAATTGTTTAAGTTCATCTTTGATCTCCTTGTTGATCCAAGCATTCTTAAGCAAGGTGGTCTTTAGCTTCCAGGTGTTTGAGTTCCTTCTGAACTTTTCCTTATGATTGAGCTCCAGTTTCAAAGCATTGTGATCTGAGAATATGCAGGGAATAATGTCAGTCTTTTGGTATCGGTTGAGTCCTGCTTTGTGACCCAATATGTGGTCTATTCTGGAGAAGTTTCCATGTGCACTTGAGAAGAATGAGTTTTCTGTTGTTTTAGGGTGGAATGTTCTGTATATGTCTATGAGGTCCATCTGGTCCAATGTTTCATTCAATGCTCTTATTTCTTTATTAATTTTTCTGCTTCGATGATCTGTCTATTTCTGAGAGAGTCATACTAAAATCTCCTTCTATTATTGTATTCATATCAATATGACTCTTTATCTTGATTAATAGTTTTCTAATGTAATTGGATGCTCCCATATTGGGGGCATAGATATTCACAATTGTTAGATCATCTTGGCGGGTAGTCCCTTTAAGAATTATGTAGTGTCCTTCTGTATCTCTGACTACAGTCTTTAGTTTAAAATCTAATTTATCTGATATGAGAATCGCTACTCCGGCCTTCTTTTGAGGCCCATTGGCATGAAAGATGCTTCTCCATCCCTTCACTTTCAGTCTGGGTGTATCCTTAGGTTCAAAATGGGTTTCTTGTAGACAACATATGGATGGGTCCTGTCGTTTTATCCAATCTGCAACCCTGTGTCGTTTTTTGGGGGCATTTAGCCAATTCACATTGAGAGTGATTATTGAGAGATAGGTTTTTATTGACATCGTGTTGCCTTTGAAGTCTTTCTGTCTGTTGATTGTTTCTATATTTCTGTTCAATGATATTCTTAGGAATTTTTCTCTTTTATAGGACCCCCCTTAATATTTCCTGCAGTGTCGTCTTGGTGGTTGCATAGTCTTTTAAGCCTTGCTGGTCTTGGAAACTCTTTATCTCTCCATCCATTTTAAATGTCAGTCTTGCTGGATAGAGTATTCTTGGTTGCATGTTCTTTGCATTTAGTACTCTGAATATATTTTGCCAGCCCTTCCTGGCTTGCCAGGTCTCTGTGGAAAGGTCTGACATTATTCTAATGGGCTTTCCTCTGTACGTAAGGAGCTTTTTTGTCCTAGCTGCTTTTAAGAGGGTCTCTCTTGAAACATAATTCCTCATTCTAACTATAAGGTATCGTGAGGACTTTCGAGAATCTAGAATCTTGGGAGGAAATCTCTCTGGCTCTAGTTCATGAACGTTGTTTCCATTCGTGAGATTGGGAAAATTTTATAGACAACTTCTTCCACTATATCTTCTAGACTTCTTTGTTTTTCCTCCCCTTCAGGGATTCCAATAATTCAGACATTGGAATGTTTCATGGCATCATTTATTTCCCTGATTCTGTTTTCGTGGCATCTGAGCTGTTTGTTCCAGGCTTCCTCCTGATCCTTTCTCTCTATCTGTTTGCCCTCCAGATCACTAATTCTATCTTCTGTCTCAGGTACCCTAGCTTTTAGAGAATTTAGATTAGATTGGAACACATTGAGGGCAGTTTGAACATCATCCCTGGTGGCTTTCAGTTCTGCCCTAACATTGTGAACATCATCCCTGGTGGCTTTCAGTTCTGCCCTAATCAATTCTGTTTGGTCATTCATGGCTTTCTCCAGCCTAACTGTTGCCTGGATAATTGTTAGTCTGAATTCCTTTTGTGTAATATTTTCTATGTCGATAGCCATTAGCTCTGTTGCAGAAGACCCATCCTCTGTATTTTTCTTCTGTTGGGTATTCCTCCTCCTAGTCATTTTGGTAAGAGATGACTGAACACATGCAGCTGGAGTTATCGATTGTGGTGCAGCCAATGTGTACCCTGGAACACTTCTGTGCAATCAGGGTTCCCCACCCAAATGAGAGATAAAAGAAAAGAAAAAGAAATAGAGAAGAAAGAAGAAAAAAAAGGAAAAGAAAAAAGGAATAAAAGAGAGAGAGAGAGAGAGAGAGAGGTAGGAAAAAAGGGAAGATAAAAGAGAAGGCTCAGCCCAAATGGGCCACAAGGTAAGATTTATGATATATACAAACAAAAACAGACAAACAAAAAGACTGATAAAAGTATATGAGAAGAGAAAATATATATATATATATATATATATATATATCAGCAAAAAAAAAAAAAAAAAAAAAGGGACGAACCTCATCAGAAAGAACCCCAAGTATAAGATTTATATATTATCAGGACAAACACAAATTCACAGAAACACTGACAGAAGGAAAAATTGGGAGAGTGGTTATAAATTCTCAGTGTGGGTGAGGAAGGTTATTTTGATTCTTCCTGAAGGTATCTTGATGTTTTTGTTAAGGGACTCAACTTTCCTACATTACAGGGGGATTAGAAACTGGTTTGCCTATAGCGGTAGCATTGATTGGGGATAGGGGATTACCTTGAAGTTTAACTCTATATGTATAGTAGAAAATAAAAATTAAACAAGAATAAACTAGACTAAACTAAGTTAAAATTAAAAAAGAATTAAAAAAATAGAAAAGCAAAAGAAAAACACGGGTGTATGTATCAAAAAGTTCAGGTTAGAAGGTTATTAAAGAATTTGATGTACTGGACATCTTAGTGTGATGGTAAATAGGTTTAAAAATTATCTGTATGTATAAAAAAAAAAGAACCAGAACATTGGTAAAGAGTTAAAAATAAAAGTTGTATTTATAAAGTAGTGGTGGTTGTTCTCTTGTAGTCTTTTTTTTTTTCTTCTTTCCTGGTTGGTTTCCTGTGGGAGGGGCCTGCCACGTGGGTTCTCAGACAATGATGTTCCCTGAGTTAGGTCCTCCAGCTCCCCTCAAGGGGGTGGGCTCTGAGGAAACTGTTTTTTTTCAGGCTTTTGTTCTCTGGGGGTTTTTATGTTCTTTCATCTGTTTTCTCTTGCCTTGACAGCTTTTGATGGTTTTTGGAGTTTTAGATGAGAGCAAACTGCACCCCGACCTCCCTCTTAGAGAGAAGCGTCAGAATGTTCTGCAAGAGTTGCTGGCAGAGTCGGTTCTGAGTCACTGTCCCTGGGGATGAAGGAGCTCCTCGTTGTACCCAAAAGCAGGGCAGCGGTGGCTGTCTAGGCAGCTCCTGACCGCCAGAGAGGTTCTGAGCAGAGATCGCACACTGAGATTTTCCCACTGTCCCGGGCTAGGAATGTCTGGTTTTTCCGGATGCCAGAGCTCCAGGCTAGCGCCTATGAGCACATCTCCCAAGGGAGGGTGTAGGACGTGTGCGTTTCAGGATTGCCATATGGCCAGGTTCCCAGCCCCTTACGGGAGCCAGACCCCATTCGTTCTCCAGCGCGCTGGCGGGTCAGGTGCACTGGCGGCTCAGGGACAGAGACCTGATTTCTCTGGCGCACTCTCTCTGGCTCAGTGCCAGGGGAGGCTGTACTGGGTCCGGGGGCTTAGGTCCCTGACCCTAACCGCCCAGGTTCCCACTATTTCTCCCCAGGATCCTTTGCTCTTTGTTTTTTGAGTGCTTTCAACCAGACTCCAAGTTAATGCTGGTCCCCAGAGGCAGGGAACTCTCGTATTGGGGTATTACTTTCCAATTGGTCACCTCTGGTGGCTCCCTCCCCCTTTTGTTTATCTTCCAATATCAGTCCGCCACTCCCAGTCTGCTTTACCTGCCACTGGTGTCTTCTGCTCCTGTGGAGATCCATACGTGTATAATTCTGATCTCGGGCTGATTTCATGTGTCGTTGGAGTTCTTTGGTAGGTAATCAGCTCACTTTAGGGTACAGGTTGAAACGGTGCCTCCTCCTACTTCCCCGCCATCTTCCTTCCAGACAAGTGCCTTTTGACATCATGTCCTTCTACAACATTAACAACAAGGACATATAATTCAGGATTTGGTCAAGGCGAAATCCTGAATTTTCAGGAAAGTTTAAAATAGTGTTGCACACCTGACCCCTCTTGTTATGCTGATATAGTGAGTATTCTAGGAAAGGCTACTGCCTTTAAAAAAATTAAATTCAATTTAGTTGACTTTCAGTGCATTACTAGTTTCAGGGGTAGAATTTAGTGGTTGATCAGTTGAATATCACGTGCATCAATGCCCATCACCCAGTTATGCGATTCCTCTACCCTCTTCCCCTTCAACAACCCTCAGTTTGTTTCCTAGAGTTAAGAGTGTCTTATGGTTTGTCTCCCTCTCTCATTTCATCTTATTTTTTTCCTCCAGTCCCATATGATTCTGTTTTATTTTTTAAATGCCACATTTGAGTGAGATCATATGATGATAATTGCCTTTCTCTGATTGACATACTTCACTTAGCATAATACTCGCAAGTTCTGTCCACTTCCTTGCAAATACAAGATTTCATCCTTTTTGATGGCTGTATATATGGGCCATATCTTCTTTATCACTGCCTTTTAATCCTCAAACTGCCTGGGTGGGGTTGGCACCAGTGAGAGGCAAGGGATGGAGAGTCTGACCAAACACAGGTCCTGGCAACTTTGGGGGCTAGGGATGAGGATTGGGTGGAAGGCCATCATCCTTGTTACAGGGCTTCCAGCCCCCTGGCATTCTGGTTTTGCAGGAATGACATCTTGGGGATGTGGTCTTTCTCTGTATGAGAAATATGGAGTTGACCAGATTGCCCCCACATTCCCTCTCACCCCGCGCCAGAGAACAAGCCCTTTCCTATGGGCACCAGATGGGACACTGGCCATCCAGCCAGCCTCTGGGTTTTGGATGCAGGAGCCCATCTGGACTAGGTCTTCTGTCTGCCCATCCCTGATCCTGAATTGTGTCTATGGGCAGTGATTTTACTGGATTTCAGCCCCGTACCATGAGTTTTGAGAACAAAACAGCTCACAGCAGACACTGAGGGTTTAGCATAGCATGAGGTCTGACAGCCAGAATTTGTGAACTCTAGGACTCAACAAAAACAAACAAACAAAGTGGTTTTTCTCTGTAAGCCATGAAGCTGTATTGGCTGGATGGCTGTGTCCTAGCCCAGGTGACAAGCAGACCTCTCCTAAGCCCTTTGTTTTGTCCATCTGAGGGTCTGAATTACCACTCAAGAGCATGCACATCAGCCTGGAAAGTTACCAGGTTCTCAGGGCAGACAACTGTTTTAATGAGAGCTTGTTAGCAAACTAAAACTGTTTGTCAGAACTCCACAAGTGTGTTCCCAACTAGATGTTGTCTCTCCTCCTGTCTCCCCTCCAGTGGAACAGAATAATAGGGACTGTCATCAGCAATGCAGACTAGGTCTATTTCTGACATCCAGAACATTCTGTAAAAGTTTCCTCAAATCCTTAGCATGGAATTCAGTCTCTCCCAGGCCAGCATCTGAGATGCCTGGGTGTGGGGGTGGGGCTTGGCTGAAAAGCAGGGGGAGACCACAGCTGTGGGAGTATTTTCTTTCCTGTTTTCCTGTTTTCTCTAAGCCTCAGATCCACTTCTGTGACCTGATTTAACCTTTATTCTCCCCACATAAAGGAGAAAGTAACACAAACGGTGCACTGTTTGGCAATCTAGGCTCACCTTCCGAATGTGTGAGGTCTTTCTCCCCTGACCTGGAGGAGCACACAAAACCCAAAGGCATCACCAGGCTGTGCTTTTTCCTGCCTGCCTTAGCCAGACCCACTGAGAACCATCCAAGGACCCAACAGGTCCTCTCTTCTGGGTCTGGACCTGTGATTTTTGAATTGTATGCATAATGTTTGCCTTTCAGTTGACAACAGGGCTGCTGTTTGATGCCAGGGATGATTCAGGAGCCTTCCAGACACTGAGATTTGACACCTCCCACACCTTCATCTCTTTACAACAAACTTGTGTTGTATTTCACTGAGCCAGTGGCAGGTTAGGGAATCCCACTTCTGACACAAGCAATGCCAGGGTCCTCAGAACTCACCCTTCCACCCAGGTCTGGTGCTTTTCCAGTGGAGTTGCAGGGCTCTGTATGTAGTCTTACATAGAGGGTTTGGTACTGGACATGGTATGAAGTAACCTCAGTAAAGGGAAGGACACATGGGGGCAGTGCCTGGGAGATACCAGGTGACTTTCCAAGTCTTCCCCCCATGTGAGTGTGGTCTGTCAAAAGTTCTCACTTGGGTCAGGTGTCTGAAATTTTCCTGGGGGCTGATCACAGACACAGAAGTCCCAGAGTCCATGAGAAAGGTACCCATGCCTTCCAGACACAACCCTGCTTGTACAAAGAGTTCAGACAAAACAAAACAAAATAAACAAGCAAACAAACAAACAAAGCACAAAAATACCCTAAAGAGTTCAGACACAGTGAGTGAGTCAGCATTTAGGGAAGTTTCCATAACAATTGGGGTAGAGAACAATTGACCACTCATGGTTCAAGATGCCAACAAGGATCATCTCTGCAAGCAGCCTTTCTAAAGACTGCAGCTCCAACTGACTGTGTGTATGCTTTCCTGCACACTAGGTAACCAGGAGAAGCACAATTAAGGGTGTGTGTGTGTGTGTGTATGTGTGTGTGTGTGTGTGCTGTGGGACACCTCCATGTGGACCAGCCACATTTACCGTGAGCAGTAGCTGTGTGGCCATGGCTCATCTGTGGGGTGCTCACCCTGAGAGGGTGTACTTCATGGCTGGGCTGTACAACTTTATGCCCAGGAGGGGCTCTTTAGATCAGATCACATGAGAGAGTTAACACTACATCTTAAGATATTACTTAGTGAAAAATTATTGGATTAAAATGGTCAAGAATTAATGAAGATATTTGAATTCTCTGTCCATAAGTCCATTCCCTTGAACTCCAGGTTCTCAGTGTCCATCTCCGATTCTCTGTCTTGAGTGTCCATGGTGGAAACTCCAACCTCTCCCTGCAAAGGACTACTGTTGAGATCACAAACATAAATGCAACTCTGTTTTCATAAGTTTATTCAGGCATAGATTCTATTTGGCAGTGAACTCTGTCGCATAGTTTCCTCTAATCAGGAGGGTGACCTGGGTGCCCCCTGATGAGAAGGGACTTGGATGCTGATATGCAGGGTGTTGGCTGGGACTAATCTTCCCCAGGTTTCTCTGACCTGCTCTGAACTTGCACTGACACATTCGGGGACTGAATACTCCATTTTCTCAACTCATCCACTGAAACCAGAGGGTTTCATTGACAGACACGTATACTGGGGAGAATTGGGATTTTGTGCACAGAATGCCCCCTCAGAAACCTGACTGCTTGTGCTTATTTTTCCCTTCTCTGACGAATTGATGGGAGTATGAACAGGCCATCATCTGCTGACACCCCTTCTCTTAAAAACCATCCCTCCTCTCCTGTGTCACTTGCACAAGCCCCCTCCATGGAGTGGCGCCCACCGCCCTCCCTCTTGGGAAACATTCCTCAAAAAAAAAAAAAAAAAAAAACAAACTTCTCAGGGAAAGAATAAGTTTGACACGTTTGACCTGAGCATCTCCTGTTGCTTCTCCATATTTAGTTCTACACACTGGAGATTTCCTCATTTTCCAGTGGCATGACTACTGATGTCAGGAAACGTGAGGGTAAGGCTGCATGGAGCTGTTTTCTCACTTTGTTCTCTCAAGGAACAAAGAGCGTCTGTGTTTAAAGTACTTTGTGTTTGTGTGTGTGTGTGTGTGTGGAGAATGATTTCTTTCCAGAAAGCCTGCGGCAACAGAACTATGTGGATCATGATGCGGTTGGAGTTCCTGTGTTTCCATGGAGAACGTGGCAGGTGCACAGGGAGGCACAGGGATACATTCATCTCTTTGTAAATTGGGTGATCAGTGTGCTCCATGTGTTCTAACACCTACGTGGTACCCTTTCACCTTGGGTAGGTGCACGCTTGCCACCTCGGGGCCCCTGTCTGCCTCCTGTGTCCTTTCCACAGAAGGCAGGGACTGGCCACACAGAATGTGGAAATGCAGGTCTCAGTACCATGCATCTGGGCCCATGGCTACCATGGTTTTAGGTTCCGTGCTGCTGGAGGATGTGACCTTCATGGACCAGGGGTCTGTGCCTGAGGCGGGCCCTAAGGGGAGGCCTGCAGAATGCCCTCCTCCAGCTAACAGTGTGTCCGCTCTCCTGAAACTCTGTAATTTGGCTGAATAATTTAATACTTCTCTGAGAAGAGTGGTATTTGTGTGTGTGTGTGTGTGTGTGTGTGCATGTGTGTGTGAGTGTTCAGACAGCGTTGAAGACAATGAATGACTAGATAGGACTTTTTCTGCTTTTGTTTCGAGTTTAAATGAAATTTTCGAATGATAATTTCAGGAAGGCAGGTGGTTGAAGCAGTCACAGCTTCGTAAGCTGTGTGAGTGTCCTGAGTGGAGGTTAGCTCTGTGTTGTTCCCTGATCCACCTGCTGTTAATGGTCTCACAACCTTCTTAGATGTAGGGAGGATGACAAGCAGCAGTTTAGATATTGTACCACCACTGGTAACTCTGATGTTTTCAAAATTTGCTGCATTGCAATTTCCTAAATGGTTTGTGCATATTATTTAAATATATATATATATATAATATATAAATATATATATTTATATATATAAATAATATATATATATAATATATATATAAAATATATATAAAAATATATATATATAATATATATAAAAATATATATAAATAATATATAAATAATATATATAAATAATATATAAATATATATTTATATATATATAAAATATATAAATATATATAAACATATATATTTATATATATTTATATATATATATATATGAAAATAAAGAGGAACAGGGGCTTAGAGTGTGCAAGGACACCCACAAACACACACACCTGTTGTTGGGTGTCCCCACACACCTGGGTCTCTGCAGACTCTAGCACCTGAGGACCAGCTCCTTGTTGGAGGGGCCCCAGGGAAGCTGGTGTCCACACCAATGGGGATCACACTTCCTGAGGTTGAGCTTCTGTTTGGTAGGGTCCCAGGGAGGCAGGTGTCCATGGCTGAGGAGGGTCACAGTCCGTGAAGTAACAGCTCCAGGTCAGTGGGGTCCTGGGGAGGCTGGTGTCCATGCCAAAGGGGGTCACATTCCCTGAAGTGCCCCTCCTGGTAGGTGTGGCAGGTTTCGGCCTGGCAGACGAAACCTCCCACAGCCTCCATCAGGGCCAATGCAGCGGTTTCCTTGATTTCCCAAGACCTTCATAATGAACAACGGGAAAAGGATGGCCTGGAAGTGTCAGTGTGCAAGGCAGGATCTGAGGCTGTGTGCCCATGTAGAGGGGCATCAGCATTCAGGGCAGTGTCCAGGGTCTGAGGCTGTGTGCTCCTGTAGGACATCAGCTTGAAGGGCAGAGTCTAGGGAGGGGTCTGAGGCTGTGTGGTCACGTAGGGGGGAGTCAATGTGCAGGGCAGTGTCCAGGGAGGGGTCTGAGGCTGTGTGGTCACGTAGGGGGAAGTCAATGTGCAGGGCATTGTCCAGGGAGAGGTCTGAGGCTGCATGATCACGTAGGGGGTGTCAGCATGCAAAACAGTTTCCAGGGAGAGGTCTGAGGCTATGTGGCCATTAGGGGGGGCATCAGCATGCACAGCAGTGTCCAGGGAGAAGTGTGAGGCTGCATACTTTGTTAGCCTCTATTTCCAAAAATTGAAGTTAGACCTGCACGTAGCCACATAGTATAGGCTGAACTTGATGAACTGTTAGTGGTAACCATGCAAGTCACCACCATAGACACAGGACCTGGTGGGATGGCCAGGAGCCAGCAGGTGGGACCGTGCCCCCAACCAGTGGAGGCTGTCCTATTGACAGATATGTATTGAAGGCACTATCTTCTCTGGGCCATGGTAAGATGAGAAAGTTAAGACATCCTGTAGCCAATGCAGAGCTCCTGGATTCTGCCAAGAGTTGGCTCATGGACAGTGGACAGGCTAGTGACCCAGGACATGGTAGCAGTGAGAATTCAGTGCCCTAGGCCTGGCCCAGAGACTGCTTATGGCTGGGCACAGCATCAGTGGGTCATGTTGGCAACGGTCAGGGATCTGGCAGCTCCTTTTGGGCCAAGTGACAAGGTCCACAGAGTCGCTCCTGAGCTGTAAATGAGACGACACTTTCTGGAGGGAGGGACCTGGGGCCCCCTGAAGGCTGTGGCCAGTCTCAGGCAAGAGAGAACCACAGGGACTCAGTCCAGCTGGCTGCTTCTCAGAAGCAAGGGCTGAGAAGCACAGAGCTTACCCAATGCCGCATAACAGGGCACGTTCTCCATGAGATCCAAGTCCCTGCTGCCACTCTTATTAAGTAAGTGACTGTTGTTTGCTTATAGGCCCATGTGTCCCAACTGGTGCCTGGTTCTTTGTGGCTTTGGGCTCCTGGAACTGTTATCCGATAGTAATGGAGTCCCTATGTACCAGGCCTCGTTGGGGGCTCTGCATTATGGATGTTTGGCCCAGTGAGCCCCCTCCACTCCTGGAGCTCACTCCTGCTCGAGGCAACCAAAAGCAAGTCAGCCCTAAATACAAATGTGTGGGCATCATGTGTGACCAGAAGGGAACACTTCAGGATGGGAGGGGGGCCAGAGGGGGGATGAGGATTCTGGAAAATGTGGCATTATCCCCTTGAGGAGGTGACACCAGCAGGGGTCCAACAAGATGCAGGTGTCTGTGCAGACCCAGGTGGGGGCACAGAGCTCTCTAGGAAGGTGCACGGACAGAGTGCCTGGCTCCAGTGGCCTGGAGGGCAACAGATCCACACCAGCGTGACACGGGCTTTGGTTTGGGGTGAATGATGTATGGGAGCATACGTGGGGAGTATGACACAGGGGAGTTATGGTCATGGAGGTACCTGGAGCCAAGGCTCGTGTGACCACAGCAGGTGAGGGTGGGTGGAGGAGGACAGAGCTGGACCAGAAAGTGAGCCCTTCTGAACCAAAGTTCAGAAGGATGGACAAGATCCAGCAAAGGAGGGTAAGGGAGGATGCCAAGATGAGTACCGGCCCTGGGAAGGAGAACACGTGAGTGTGTGTGCACCAAGGGCACACCTGTGCAGGCAGGCACTCACACACTCACAGATGGAGTCTGATTGTGCATTTCTCGTCCAGGAGCTCACCTTCCGCTAGATGTGTGCTTTCTGTTCCCCTGGCCTCTTGGACTCTCTCCCCTGTCCCCAAAGAGCCACCTCCCACATCTGGGCCCAACTTCAGGTCACCTCTGGAACATGGACAGATGGCCTGCTGTGCACCACTGCTGCAGAGGGGACTGTGGGGAGGAAGGGGCTCCAGGTCAGGATGAGCAGGGAGCTGTGCTCTCCTGGGCACCGGGCTTAGTAGTGGACACAGCCCCCACTGATATGGGTGTGGACTCCCTGAGATACAGACCTACAGACCACCCATCCGGCCACACAGCTGCAGAATAGTGGAAACTGGCTTTTCTGTGAATGGAAAACAGCCATGGAAGTTATTTCTCTGGACAGAACCATGTTGAATTGAACATTTTGTAAATAAGATGGATGGATGCAGTGTCCTTCGTCCTGCTTCTCCAGAGGACCTCAGGCTTCTGTGAGGGTCCATGTGTCCTGCAGGGTTTGTGTGGCTGCACAAAGATGGATCTGGCGGTGGGCTAGCCCCAGGTATGGATCCTGACATTGTGTCTCATGCCCAGCTGGAGTGAATTGTGATCTGAAGATGTGGCTCCTCAATGCCGTGTAATCAGACGTGATGAAATACAACATGACCGATTTTGTTTTATTCGTCTGATGTGATAGAATTTGACAGGGACACTGACCTGCAGTGAAGCACATTCCAGAGGAAAACATTCGGCATCGTTTTCTCTCAACTTTTTAAATGACACAAATAAGACATAAAAATATCACTTTTCTGAGCACTTCAGTTAGATCACCTCCTGTAATTGTCACAGCACAGTTGGACGATAGGAGCGTTTTCTCTGTTAAATTGTTGAGAAATCATGTTTGCAGAGACCTAGGGCATGGCAGGTGATTCCAGAGCACGAAGTAAATCCAAACTGGATCTGTATGTTGGACCAAAACTCTACATGTACCTTATAGAAAAATGAAGAGATTAATTTAACCCAGAGGAAAACCACAGCTACATGTTATTTTGGAGGTTCCTATTTTATTCATGTTTTCTGTACATGGATACTTTAAATAGAAGAATGTGTATACTAATTTATAATTTTCTTGCCTGAACATTGTACTGTAAATATTTTCCATGGTTGTTTTCTCTAATGTATTATTTATAATATTCTGTTCTGTGCCTAAAGGATTATTCAACTAATTTGTAGGATTTCTACCTTGTTTCTGATATTTGACAACTTAAGAAAAGTACCGGAAGGAAGTCTCTGCCCCTTTCCTGTGTCCTTGAGATACCCTGGAAAGCTGCTGGTGGGAAATGAATTTCTGTCCAGAAGGGAACCTCACTCCTACTTTGTGCAATATTCACCAATGTTTGACCCAATTTATATGCGGGTGACATGCAGGTGTTCAGTGCTGCCTGGGTGCCAATGAAAGGTGGAGCTAGGAACTGTCCGTGTGCTGTCCGCAGGCCTGGGCATGGCATAGTCTCCTGTTCTTTCACGCTTTCAACCTTAAACTACCACAAAATGATAGGAAATTTGAAAGAAGAAATTTGTCTCGGGACACCTGGGTGGCTCAGCGGGTTAAAGCCTCTGCCTTCAGCTCAGGTCATGATCCCAGGGTCCTGGGATCAAGCCCCGCATCGGGCTCTCTGCTTGGCTGGGAGCCTGCTTCCTCCTCTCTCTCTCTCTCTGCCTGCCTCTCTGCCTACTTGTGATCTCTGTCTGTCAAATAAATAAATCTAAAAAAAAAAAAGAAAGAAATTTGTCTCCAGATTCTGGCATTGTTAATCTTACAAACGCTTGCTTATCCCAATATTTCTGCTTATCCCGGGAGGGAAGAGGTCAGATTCTGATCAAAACTGTGAGTGTAGCGAAATTGTCATCAAAATGGATGAGACTGGACAAGAAAACTGCTGTTTTGTCCGTGTGACAGGTGGGTGTGCAGACGAGGCCAGTCCCACGTGCAACATCTTCTTCGGATCCTCATGTGGGCTGCCAGGGCTGATGCTAGAGGCTACTCTGTTTACAGACACAGGTAGTCAGAATGACGGAGATTGAAAGGTGCATGCTATCAAGATTTCCGAGGTTAGTACTCATGAGAGCCTTCCTTTCACTTCTGATTATCCAAGTCCTTATCAGACTTCACTTCCCCCTGATTGCTCATTATTTTACAATCTGCAATAAGATTTCCTTGTGGATATTTTTACTAAGTCCTGAGGGATTTGTTGACTAAGACATCAGTGCAAGAGTGTTTCATTCTGGCTAGCAGCATTATGAAGGGACAGCGGGTGGGACAGGTGGAGCAGGGTCGAAGCTGCTTCCTTTTCTGACCAGCAGACTGTGGGCAGTCATGCTGATGGCCAGACTCAGAGAGACAAACTCAGCATGATTCCGTTTACTTGAGGAGTCCTGAATAGTCCGGTCCAAGTGGAGAGCTGACCAGTGTTACAAGGGGTGGGAGATGTAGTGGCCATGGTCACAGGACACAAAGCCCAACCTCTGAAAATGAGCACCGTTTTGGAATCTGCTCTGGCTCATGGTTTGTGCAGCTCACAGTGCCGCTGTGCTGCATGCTTTGGATCTGCTGAGAAGGTAGATCTGTGTCAAGTGTTCTTACCACACAGGCACACACTTGTCATCATCGTCATGGGGCCAGTAGGAAGTTCTGGTCGGAGATTATGCCTCGAGGGTGGTGATGGTTTCATGGATCTATTTTCCCGAACTCACTTGTATGTGTTCTGAACTCACTTGCATGCGTTACACATGTACATCTTTTCATACATCAATCATACCCTAATTAAAGAAGGGAGATCATGAACTGAAGTTAAACTGCCCTCCTAGGGTCTGTTAGCCTTCTACTTTTGGTTCAGCCTGACTGGGGTTGGCTGTGGGCTTCTAGAGGCCATCCACCCAGGTTACTGTGAGCCTGGTTATGGGTGAAAAGACCTTGCTGGCCCTCAATGAAACCCATAAACACAGGCCTGTCCTTGGCTTCCTGCTGCAGACTTTTCTGGGATGTCCTCGCGCCTTGGGCTCATGGTGGAGGTCTTCACAACTACTGTGAGGTGAAGTGGAGGCCAGCTCTTGATGGCAGGATGGTGTGGTTCTTACCCTGGTATAGCCTGTGGCCAGGTAAGCTGTAGGAGAGTAGTGTCCTCTCTGGTGAGCGAGCTCATCAAGAAGTCACAGGCTGGGGCCATGGTTCTCCTGAGCTGTATGGTCATGGACAAGCCGGAGCCCAATTCTGTTCATCATAGGGCACTTACCCACAGTTGCCCACAGGTCCTGTGAACCTAGAAACACTCTTGGAGTCCATGCATCAGCACTCTTCATGCTAGTCTTTATAAAAAATGCATCCATCTGTCCCAAAACGTGTGCTGAGCTGCAGCTTGGGTAAGATACCTGGCCCATCCTCATGGCCTTGAGGAGGTTGGTTTCCTTTTGCTTTGATGGCTCTTGAGCTTGATGAACAGGGTGGCTGTCACAAGAGATCACACATAATTTCTAACACCCCACCACCACCTTTTACAGGATGATGAACAGGCTGTTGGTTCCGACAGCCATTTGAAGCCAACACCTGTGAACTTTGGTTTCTGAACACAGGCTCTGGCTCTAGCTGTTCCAGTGCATCAGCCAGCAGTGATAGGACACCTCGGACAGATGAAGGCTTATAAGCAGCAGGTGTTTCTTTCTCGTAGTTCTGGGGGCTGGACGTCTGGGATCAAGTCTCTGGCAGATCCAAGGTTTGGTGAGACTTTTTCCTGGTACACAGATGGTGTCTTCTCCCTGTGTCCTACTTGGAGGAGGGTGGTGGCTCTGTGGGGTCTCTGATCCCACTATGGGGGCTCCACCTTCACGACCTTGTGTCCTCCCCAGGCTGCCCACCCAACCAATAGGGATTTGAGGGGACACACCCTTTCAGCCCCCAGCAGGGGAAGGAAATATCACAGGACCGTCTCTCTTGATTACAGTAGGAACATCAGTGTCAGAGGACAGGGAATGTCATGTGGCTTCCTCACATATTTAACAGTATATGAAAATGCATATTTCACAAGGCAATATAAGGAAAATTAACTTTCAGAACTGAGGAGTACATATGTTATGAGGCCCCATAATGCATTTTATTGTAAGTTTTTATATCTCTCCCTCTTCAGTGATGCTGAGATTACCTTCCCTTGATGTCCATCCTTCCCCATCATGCCAATGCTTTCACAGGGCTTGAGGAGAGGGTGCTGGCCCACAGTCTATGCCTTGTTCTCACTGTCCCTGCATGGCCTACCTCAGCACCGTTTTTTGTGGTGGTTCATATTTTCTGAAGTGCACCCTACCCTTGAGCAAATGGTGTGTGACCAGCTCAAGATCTGTTTGCTTCTAATGTGAAGGGTCAGATGATGTATGGGCTTGAGAGACTTGTGCCTACTGTGTCCTGAGTCTTTGTGATTTTGAGAATAAGTGGGTTATTCTTACTCATTTGACCTGAGGAAGAGTCACTGCTTACTGAAGCTCAGGGAAGGTCTTTGATTGTTTGGATACCTTTGTGAGTTTCTGGCTTATATGTGCTAAGCAGCTCTATGGAAAGATCATGGTAGGATAAAGCGTAGAACTAAGTTTGAAAAGAGGAAAGATTTGAAATCTTACAAATGTGTTTTAGAGTTTAACTGCATAGTTATCTCAAAGTGTGGGGTTTTTCTTGGAAGGGTTGTGTACTTTTGAGGAGGTGCATGAATATCTGTGTGACTCTCCTTCACAGATATCTCAGAAAAAGTTTGTTTTACACGTTGATGAAAGTTTGAGGAAGCCAGAAAGGTATATACAGCATAGAGGTGGTTTTTCATGATGATGATGTTGGTGGTGGTGTATTTCTTTCCTCTACGTGAGCTTCCTTCCCCACATTTTGTCTGAGTGAGTCTCTTTGCAGACACACATGTGGGCACACTCGTCTCTGCACTCACACCTGTGCACACACACCACACTGAAATTCATTTGCTTTATTCTCTTTTTTTTTCTTTTGATAATTCTTGAGTTTCTAATCTTAATCTGGTGACTTCAGACAGCATCTGAATAGCAATCTTCACTTAAATTGAAGTAAATGTAGTAAAATGCAGACCCATAAAAACAGTAAAAATAGAATAATGATGCCAGTTACACTTCTTGAGAGCTCACCAACTGCCAGGCACTTGGCCAATGGCTGTGATGTGTGGACTCACTTAATTCCATAGGAAACTTGCACTGGGCGGAATGATTATCTCTCTGTGATGGGACAGGAGCATTGCAGAGCCTGGCAGATTGGCCCCACTTGGAGCTGGTGGAGCTCACAAAAGACTCACATGGTGGCCTCCAGGGCCTTCCTCTGCCCCATGCACACCCCTGCGTTTGCCCCTTGGAGCTCCTGTGCAAGGGCCTTCCCTGGTAGACACCAGGCAGCCAGGCAGCAGGCAAGCGGCCCGGCCTTCCTGTCTTCCTTCTCTGCTCTGTCATGTGTTTCTGTCAAGTGTGGTACAGAGGAACACACAGCCTTGTAAGGACTGCGGAGAACACTTGTGTAACCCAGTGGGGGGATTGGGTGCTGCCACCGGTGGGGCTGTCATGGAACAGAGACCACCGTGAACAGACATGGACACCTCCTGCCTGTGATAGCCATGTGCAGGCGTTTTGTATGTCAGTTTAAAAATCAAATGATGCAGTGGTTGGGAAAGGGAGGGATGAGCAGGTGGAGCACAGAGGATTAGGGGACAATGAAGCTAGCCTGTGTGACCCTGTGATGGTGGGTACATGACATTACACATGTGCTCGGACCCACAGATTGCCCAACAACAAGGGTGACCCTGAAGTGCACTGTGCACTGGGTGATGACGATTTTCCCTCTGCTGGAGATGCAGATGGAGGGGGCTTGTGCACATGGTGCACTGGGAGGCACATGGGCAGTGCTTTCCATGCTACCTCACTGCTGGCCTGACCCTGCTCTAGAATACAAAGTCTGTGGAGAGAAGTATGTAATATCATCTCAGAACTATGAATGATATTACAAAATAATGAAGGTTCAGAACACATCATGGCCTCCCTGAAGTGAGTGTTTCACGATCACCTGAGCTGTGGGAGCTCTGCATCTGTTGCACCTGTAGGGAGACCTGCACACAGGACACACTCCTGTTCGGTGATGTCCTATCCGTGCTCTGGGATCGGCATGTCGGGGGTCCCTGCTGTGAGAACCAGCATGCTTCCCGTCAGGGCCTGATTGCTGGTTTCCATGACTGTGTGAGCCAATGACAGGGAAGGATCTATCACCAGGGCAGATGAAACTCGAAAGCCAAATGGGTCTGTGCCATCAGGGTGTAAACAGTGCAAAGACTGAGGAAATGTTTTTAATGTTCAAACACGATTATCTGGTTCAGCAGAGAAACTGCTCCCACCATTGATGAACGGGTGAGGGTCTGACAATTCTTCATTGTTTTGCTTTTTTCTTGCTCACTACCCAAAAATACCCACCAACAGTCATGTTAGAATTGCTCTCATTGGTCAGTGACATGAGAGGCTCTTTGCTGGATCAGGCTAAAATCCTGCCTTTCTTCCTGGTCTTAATTTGGTGGTGGTGGTTGATGATGGATTCATAAAACGTTGCAGGGGTGGGTTTGGAGCAAGAGTGGGTTGCACTGAGGTTGTAGGTTTTATTGAGTTTACAATGAGAAACACATTTTATTTAAAAATGTGTGCTATTGATTGTTTTTTCGTATTATTTATTTATTTTAGAGAGCATGTGCATACTCAGCACTAGGGCAGGAGAGGAACAGAGGGATAGAGTCTCAAGTAAACTCTGTGCTGAGTGTGAGCCTCATGGGGGGCTCGATCCTATGACCTTGGGATTATGACATGAGCTGAAATCAAGAGTGGGATTCCTTTTTTTTTTTTTTTTTTTTTTTTAAGAGTGGGATTCTTAACCAACTGAGCTGCCCAGGTGCCCCAGTGCTATTTGTCGTTCACATAGGAAATCACACACATTTTCTCCCACTGAAGAGTTAATAAACATTTACCAGCACCTACTCCTTGAGGACGTGAGGCATCCTCTTCCTGTATCACCATCTACTTGAGCTTAGCTAGATTTGTTCTGTGGCAGGAAGGGGACAGGACTGTTTTATGGACTGAAGTAAACACGCATGGTTGGATTAGATTTTACAAAGATATTTACCAGAAAAGCTTTGCAAGGAAAAGTATGTTATTATCTGTGTTTTTTCAAACCAAGAAGAGCTTTCTCCTTATAACTATCTAAGAAATGGGAATATATGATTTTTATGTCCTTACAAAGACGTAATTACTTTAATAAAATGCTCTTAAAATTTAGTATAGGAAAATGGTTTAATTATTCAATTAAGTCAGTGATGTTATAGATTTGAGCTGTACTGAGCCTCTAGTATGTTCTGTGGCCTCAATTTCAGGCTTACAAGGTCACCCGAGATTTTTGGTGCATGTGCTATGATGCCTATCAGACCCCAGAGCATCCCGAATGTAACATAATAATGTGACATTCTAAGCAAATATAAAATTTCAATGCAACATTCTTTTAAGCAAGTTTTTTTTTTCTTTTTTCCTACATTTAGCCTGTTTGACCATAAACTTTAGAGCATATCTGCTCATAGTGTGTCTTTCCCTTTATATCTGGGTCTTGCCACAGTCTCCAATGATGATTTCAGAAACTGGCAGAGTCAGTCGAGACTCAAGAATTCTCTAGATAATTGGACTTCGTCGAGTTTGGAAAATCTGGGCTTCCAAGGACACCATAATGGAACTTAAAGGATACATGAATTGTAGTAGAAAATATTTGCAAATCGTGTATTTGATATGGGACAAGGACCAAGCATTTCAAGTTCACTATACAAGCTTGAAGTCATCACTCTGTACTTTCAGCAAGAACGATGCTAAACAAACTGAAAACCCAAAACTTTTCTTAGATTCACTGGAGAATTGTGGCCAGAGGGCAAATCCCCATTCCTGAAACTGGAGGGATGGATGGACAGGTGAATCCAGGGTCCCACAGCTTGCCAGGAGCAGAGGCACATCTAGTGGCACGGATGGCAGTGACACCTGACCGTGACAGATGTCTGGACCCTGCGAGTGGCCTGAACTCCTAGGGACCCTCTCTAGGCCTGTGAGTTTTCCCTCTAGGAGCCTTTGCAGGCTCTCAGGGTGAGGATTGAAGGAACACCCCACTCATTGGCTAGGAGAAGGAAGGTAACCATTCTGAAGGATGTCCCGAGCTTTCTGTCCTTCTAATAAGAACTGACATCAATGGAAAATTATTTTACCATGCCTGAAGGATGTGGGTTTCCCCAGGGCCTGACTGATGGTGTTGAGGGGAACACCCGGCTCTGGTGTGCCTTGCCTTCCTTTGTCATGTGTGGGGACATGGAGGACAGTTGCAGCCCAGGAATGCAGGCTGAGTGCAAGGCTGAAACAGAACCATGGTGCTGGGGACCCTTTCCTGCTCCACACCTTCCTGCCATGGCAGTGGAGCTCCCAAATAACAGGATTACCTCTGAGGGGACTCCTGCCTGGCTCAGCTGTCCTTGAGAAGGAGTCTGAAGGGAAACGTGGAGATAACAAGAGCTCAAGAACACTGGAGGAAATGTTAGCATCTTGACCTACAGTTTTGCAGTAAACAAGAAACTGTCCAAGTCCCAGGCATGGGAATCTCAGCCCTCCCCTTGAAGGTGTTTGCCTGGTGTGCCATGTCTGGTGTTCTGGAGTTTTTTTTTTTTGTTTTTTTTTTTTTTTTTTTTTTTGCTGAAAGGCAGAAAGCATAGTCCAATGAGATAAGAATACTTGGCTCTAGCAAAGGTTTCAGAACTGCCACACTGGGATGGCCAAGGGCTACAATGGAAAAAGTGAACAGCCACGGATGGTGTCAGCAGAGAGATGGGAACTCTGTGGAAGAATACAAGGAGATGCTGGGAATGGAAATACCGTAATGGGATTGAAGACTGGATACCGCCAACACAGGAATACATGGTCTGGAACAGATGTCCACGGAAAATTCCCAACAAGAAAGTAAGAGGAGAGAGAACAAAGAGCAAGGGGACAAGCCTCCCAAGACCCATGGGGTGGTAGAAAAGGTGGGTGTGTATGATGGTGGACACGGGGCATTATGCATGTATCAGACTTCATAGAGCCATGTAATGGATTGAGCCCTAGAGTTAGTCATGCCCTTGGGTTAATAATAGCTTGCTGGTGTTGGGTCATTAATTTTCATGAATGCACCACCCTACTGACAGTATTGATTTTGGGAAAGCTGGGAGGTATCATTGAGTATAGGGGTTCACTGTATTTTCTCAGTTTTTCTCTGATCCTAAAAATGCTGTAAAGAGGACAAAGTTTCTGAATAAACATGTCTTCAAAGAAGATATTGAGATGTCAGTTAAGCTTGTAAAAATATGCCCCACTTCATTGTCCGCTGTAGAAATGCACGTCCCAATGTCAGTGAGATACCACCGGCTCCACCTAGGACGACCACAGAGATTGGGAAACCATGGAGTGTAGTGAGTCCTCTGTGGGTGGAGCAGGTGGAGCTCTGTTGTGCTGCTGGTGGGAACATGAAATGGCTCAGTCACGGCAGAGGACAGTCCACCATCCCTCAGGATGTGCAGCATGAAGCTGCCTGTGGACCAGCAGTCCCATCCCTAGGCATAGGCGCAGAGGAGTAAAAGTGCACAGCCATGCCCAGTGTGTATGCAGACATTCAGAGAAGCATTATTCTTAACATCTGAAGAGCAAACGATCCAGATGTCCATGAGAGATGAGTGGATGAATGAATTGTGGTATTCGAGGACAGTGGGGTATGAGGAATAACAAGGAATAGAATGCACGCCCCAGGGTGGATGGACCTTGAAAGCATGATGTTCAGCCACTGGATGCAGGAAGCACATGTTGTGATTGCATGTATGGGGAATGTCCAGAGTGGGCAGGTGCACTGAGGCAGAAAGCCAAGTGCCTGTCTCTGAGGTGGAGAATGGGAATGCTCCCTGGGTGTGGGTATTCCTTTTGTAGTGATGTCTGTATTCTAGAATTGATTGTGCTGATGGTTGCTCATGCCTATAAATATGCTAAAAACCAGGGTGCACTTTACTTATTTAAAAATTATTTAAGTTCAATTTAATTAACATAGTGTATTATTAGTTCCAGAGGTAGAGTTCAGTAATTCATCAGTTGCATGTAATACCAAGTGCTCATTATATCACATGCCCTTCTTAATGCTCACAACAACCAATTACCCCAGCTCCCCAACACCCTGCCCTCCAGCTACACTCATTTTGTCTCTTATGGTTTGTCTCCCTCTCTGATTTCATCTTATTTGTTTTCTTTCCCTTCCCCTATGATCCTTCATTTTGTTTCTTAAATTCCAGATATGAGTGAGAGCATATGGTATTTGCCTTTCTGATTGACTTATTTCACTTAGCCTAATACCCTCTAATTCCATGCATGTCATTGTGAAGGGTAAGATATCTTTTTCTTAATGGCTGCATAATATTCCATTGTATATATGAACCACATCATCTGTAATCATTCATCTGTTGATGGATATCTGGGCTCTTTCCAGAGTTTGGCTATTTTGTTAATGAGTATCTTTTTACAGTCAGTGAGATATTTCTTAATAAACCTATTAAAATTTATGACTTATGACTTGGGCAGGTAGCCATGATTTATGACTTGCTTAAAAGCCAGACCCTCTCCCTTACAAGAAAGCAGCTTCACCTGTTACTCTTAAATCTTCTTCCAGTTATTTGTAGATACTTTTCATGTATCAGAGTGGGCGGAGGCTTCCTAGCTTGGCTCCCCTCTTTCTATCCCACCTCTGGGTGCTGAGAAAATGAAGTCATTCTATGGCCAGAGATTGGTCCTAGCAAATACCTCCTAACCTTGTTGTTTCTGATAACAACTGATGTCCATGCCTGTTTCTTGACTGGCAGGAAACCGAGTCTGAGTACAGATGGATGGGTGGGTGGTCTCACCACATGGCAGATGGCAGCATAACATGGTCAAGACTCCAGGTTTCTGGATTCCACGATGTGACACATTCTGACAGTGAAGAATTTCTTCCCCCAGCAAGGGACACTTGAAGCTGCTACTTTCAATGACTTCCTGTGGGTTTCATGTGTTTATTTTTGAGCTCATGCCCCTGTTGGGTTATTCTAAGTGGCTAGAGGAGAGTATGTGCTTTTGTTCAGACCTTATAAAATCTATGAAACTGTCTTTATTCTTTATAGAGTCTAGAGAACAAGTCCTCATTTTTGTGGATTGTTGATTGAGAGGGTTTTGTGTCTGGGTGCTTTGGGCAGGATGGTCTGGGACTGAGGGATCAGCTGAGTCTCAGCTTGTCTTGGGCCTAATTCCTTGCAACCTCTTTGTCCTTTCCAAGGGATATTTGTTTCCTATGCTCTAAATGCGTTTGCAAAGCAGCTTAACTTCTGATATATTTTATCCAACCAGGTTTCTTTAAGCATTCCAAGATGAAAATAATGGTGCTCTGAAATGCTCATTGTAAAAAAGCATGCAAGATGTCTTATTACAAAAATAACTTTGCAGCCACTCCCTGCCCCCCCATCTGGTGGGCTTGACATTCTCTTTGTCATCCATGGTGCTCCTCACAGTGATTAGTGAAAGACCAGTTCCTTCTCAGCTGGGAGAACAGCTGCTAAGACCAGTGAGAACCCCACAGACCATCTCCCCACAAGGAAAGAATTGGAGTATTTGAGCCTCATGGGAACAGGGGTCATGGTCTGTGTTTGGGTTCTTTTCCTAAAACATGCCATCTGGGATGGCATCATGTTTTTCTTAGTGGCATGCACCTGACTTGTGATGGGGGCAGAAGTTAAGGTGCCATGAGGAACTGTCATTTGAGCAGAAGGTGCTCCTGCTTTTCACTATGGCTCATATGTACTTGTGCCTGGTGATGGCACTATACCCCGTGTCAGGTTACATATGTTTTCCTGGGAAATGAGGCTGCCCCCTTGGCATCAGGAAGGACCAGGATCCGCAGACACCATGGCTCCTGTGAGTCAACCCAGAAGACTGGTCATCTTCCGGCTGAACCGGTGCTTCTCTCAAGTATGGGCACTGGCACCCTGGGCTTCATCCTGCTTGGCAGACACAACACGTTCACAGATTGGGGGTTCCATTTTCCCAACGTCCTTTGCTCACTTTGTGTCTCTGCGTCACATTTGGTAATTCTCCCAATATTTCACACTTTCTATTTACTGTTATATTTCTTATGATGATCTTCATTCAGGGGTTAGGACTTGCTGGCAGCTGACTGATGATGTTATCATTTGACTCCCTTTACTGTGGTTGAAGCAGAACCAGCAGTGTTTCTGAGGTGAGTCCATGCCCCTGAAGGGAGAGAGCGATGGTGCCATGAGACCTGGGTGCTGTGGCACAGGGTCCCCCCAAGAAAGCACAGCAGGGTCGCCATTGCAAACATTGTGTCCCTTTTGTGAGCTGGATTTTCTCATTGAACCTGCAAACTTTTTTTTTTTTTCTCATGAACTAGATTCCAGGAAGTAATTTCAAGAGATTTAGAAATCCAGTCAAAATGATAAAAACATCAAGAACTTTTACTTGCAGAAAAATCTTATGTGGTTTCTTGTCTACTTGTTTTATAAGCAACCATGTATGTATAAGTGCTTATCATAATAATTTACATTTATTTGCATGAAGTGTATTCAGGATCTTTAAAGACTGTGCCTGAGTGTTTTAGGTCACCTGTCATCACACTGTAAGGTTGAGGAATGGGATGGTTTGTCATGAGGACTATGAAGATGTTCCAGTGTTTCCCTCACAGGCATTGGTCAGGTTGTGTACACCTTCCTTGGCATGTTTTAGACACTCTGTTGATATAGGTTTTCTGGTGTGAACCCCACAGCCCATGACAGCTTCCATGCAGTGGACGCCATGCATAGGCAATGCATGGGCACTGTGTGGGCAGTGGGCTCAGCCTCAGTGTGTCTCATGAATTGTGCACTTACACACATCTGCTCCACTGAATTCCATCAACAGATGCACAGTGAAAACCCACATTACCCCCAACACCGACAGAAAAATTTGTAATATGAAAAGGAGGGGACTTTGGTCTATACATCGTGATTGTCATATATTGGTTAAAGTCTATGTACTGGATATATTCAGTCCTTCTCTATTATCAGGAGCAGTGAGCCATCCACCTGCTTAGTAGGGCCAACCCTCCTTGAATTCTTTTTTTTTTTTTAAAGATTTTATTTATTTATTTGACAGAGAGAGAGATCACAAGTAGGCAGAGAGGCAGGTAGAGAGAGAGAAAGGAGGAAGCAGGATCCCTGCTGAGCAGAGAGCCCAATGCAGGACTCGATCCCAGGACCCTGAGATCATGACCTGAGCCGAAGGCAGCGGCTTAACCCACTGAGCCACCCAGGTGCCCCCTCCTTGAATTCTTTGAGCTGGAAGCCCTTCCTAGTGTCTCAGTAAGGTTTTCACAGTCCCCCTGGCCAAAATAAATACCTACCAGTTCATTTTACCAGGTTGTTGGATTTCAACAGTTTGCTAAGTATTTAAGTCCTAATATGGTCCTAGTTGTTTGGAAAATGCATATAAAAACTTGCAGTTATAAAGGAAGTTTTGAGGATATAAAGCATGGTGGTGATTGTTAACATTGAATCGTGTATTTGCAAGCAGCTGAGAGAGTCAATCTTAAAAATTTTCATCACAAGAAAAAATTTGTGACTGTATGTGGTGATGAACATTGATGAGGATTATTGTGACATTTTGCAATATGTACAAATATCTAATCATTATGTTGTACTCCTCAAACTAATGTTACATGTCAACAGTACCTCAGTAAGAACACATGTAAACCAAAATAAAGGTATTCACATTTTTTTCTTAAACAGCCGTGTTTGCTTAGTGTGAGATGTGTGCCCCTGTGGACACCCACAGCTTCTCCAGCTGTGGAGTGAGATTGGACCCCTCTGCTTTCCTTTTCTCTTCCACACTGAATGTTTCTCTGTATTTGCTTTGAACGAAGAACTACCTGAAACCCAGCCACATGAAAATAGGACCCATTACAAGGAACACAGCATGATTTAAGGATGACACTCTGAACTCTCCCTTAAGGTAATGGCTTCTGTGACCTAACAGATGTTGGTAATTTCTGTGTTTTCCCTGAAATTTTAAATTACCTGGAGTCACCCTTGTTCACCAAGAATTCCTGGAGCACAGTCTGGGGTTTGTGACGCTGGGGCTTACTTCCAGTCTCTCCCCATGATGCAGTCCATCAGTGGTTATAAACACGTGCCCCTGGGGACACTGTCTGTGTCAAGGTGAATCCATACTGGTGTGGCCTGCCGTGGCTGGTGGTGGGGGAGAGTCAGTCTGAAGCCACCTGTGGGTTTGCCTGGAACACATCCTGGGAGGAGAGTGCCAGCAGGCAGGGGAAGCGTGGGGTAGGGGGTGTTTATGCAGGGATAGAGGGAACAGAATGGTGGGCGCAGGGAGGGGGGCACTCGTGCAGGTGTAAGTGTATGTGTGGGTCACCTGGAGGGATGCACAGTCTGTGTCAGGAAGGCCCAAGGGGTAGGTGTGCAAGATCAGAGAGGCTGTTTAATTCTACATAGAAGAGTTTCAGGGATTTCATGGTGGATAATAAACATAAAATTTACCATTTTCACCATTCGTAAGTCTACAAATCCAGGGGCATGAAGTACATTTGTGGTGTTGTGTGAACATCCCTGCTGTCCTCTCTAGAACTTGTGCATCATTCCAAACTCAGACCCTGCTCCCTGAACTTGGCCCCCATGACCCCATTCTGCTTTCTCTCTGTGTGTTTGCTCATTCTAGGAAAGCATCATTAGTTCATTAAGTGGCTCATATGATGTTCGTCATTTTGTGTGTGGCATAACTCACCTGTGTGGTCTCACCTGGCTGGAGCAGGTGTCAGCACATCCTCCCCCTTCACCTCCTTCAGGGCAGTCTGTACACTCTGTTGTTCCCCTGTTGGTGCCCATTTGGGAGGTGCCCGCCTTGTGGCTCCCATGAGCAGTGTTGTGATGTCTGTTTAGGTGGGCACCTGCCAGGCTGCTTTCGGTACCCTGGGGCCCACACCAGGTGGGATTACCGCATCCTATGCAGATCCCGTGTCTAAGTAAGGAGCCATGAGATTGTCCACAGTGGCTGCCCTGCTGCCCGTCTCTGCCAGCCATGTGCAGGGCTCCCATGTGTCCACAACACTTCTCACTTCTTCTTTCCTAGCTGTCCTAAGGGTCGTGAGGCAGTACATGCTGATTTTGAGTTCGGTTTCCCTAAGGATGTGACTGGAGCATCCTCTCACCTGGTGATGGGCCATTTGGTTGTCAGCTTTGGAGACCCATCCATTTGAGTCTTTTGATGATTTTTGAATTGCTTTGTTTTTGTTGACTTGTAGGAGTTCCTTGTGGATTATGGAGGTTAGTCTGTTCTCAGATGTGGGATTTAAGAATATTTTCTCCCATTCTTTGAGTTGTATTTCATGAGGAGTTTGAGTTTTAATACTGAATAGAAATAGAGTTAAGTCTTAATATCCCACGTTTCTTGTTTATTTCCTGCCGTATTCACTGTGGTTAGACCCTGGTATGCCTGCTTCAGAAAGCCTTATCTAGGCCTGTCCTGTCCACTGGTGCTTCTGGGGAGTTGGCTGCCCCCTTCTCCACTCGCCCAGTCTGGTCTGACCGCTCACGCACAGCATGGAGAGTGTACACGGCATTTCAGAGAGGACCCCATCTGCCTGAGTCTGGTCCCTACCCAGATAGGGTCCATGGGGTGTGTGGCAGCCTAGACTGCTGTGCCTCCACTTCTCACCACAGAGCAGGTGCACGGGACATCAGGAAGCACAGTCGTGCCTAACTCAGGGTGAGTGTGGCAAGTGCTGGTGTACCTCACACAAATGCTCAAAGCCCTGTGTGGCATGCTGTAGGCACTCAGTAGTTGCTACTTTTTCGTGTGTGTTTTTAAATTCATTTGGACTGGAGTAAGCGTGGACTGTTTTCTCTCCTAGTTGCTGGAGCTCAGGGAAGCCAGGGCTCAGCACTCAGCCAAGGACTGGAGTTCCAGCTGTGTGCCTTTTACTGCATGGACCTCTATACAGGGGGTAGTTTATAAAAGATTTTTATGACGTGATACAGATTGTTTCATCATATGGAAAAAATACATCTCTATAAAGGAAGCCTGTAGCACTGTAGGTGGATGTGAAGGTGAAGAGGTTCAAGAAAATGAGGATGCTTTGCTATGTCAGATTCTCTTGGGAAATAAATGCTCTAGACATACTTGCAAGTTGGAGGATTTCTGGGTTTTAAGACGTGTCCCCTCTGTGTGTTGATGACCTGCTGGCATTTGTAACACAGGGGACCCTGCCATGCACTCGGGATCATCCTGGGCGCCATGGACTCATGGTCGGTGCTGGCATCTGGGGCCAGTGGCTGAGTGTTTGCTTCCGATCCTGCTCTGCCCTCGTGCCTGGGGGACCATTAAAGGCAGGGATAGTTTCCTTCATGGCCTGACTCTCCCAGGGGCTTCACACACAATAGGCCCTTAAGTCCCACTGAGGGTTGGTTGTCATGGGAGCCTTATTTCCGGGGGTGTGGGTATGGGTTCAGCTTACACTGCTCTGGACCACAGCAAAGCCACCGGCCTGTGGCTGCCCACACCCGCTGTCCATAAGGAAGACCGAGAACACTAGCAAGGATGGCGCTGAACAAGTGTGTCACTGCCC
The DNA here is from genome assembly GCF_922984935.1 of Meles meles. Lineage (NCBI taxonomy): Eukaryota > Metazoa > Chordata > Mammalia > Carnivora > Mustelidae > Meles > Meles meles. Next base: position 145,704 of record NW_025721149.1, read on the forward strand.
CTTGAGCCAGTGCGGGGCACTTGCAGGAGGAGCATGGGTTTGGACACGAGCCAGCATGGCCGTGTTAGGCTTTTTAGCTGCAGTCAACTTGCTGCGTGTTGTGTAAGCATCGCTATAAAAAGGAACAGAGAGCAGTGTAGACATGTGTCCCTGGGTCTTTGGTGTCATCAGGCAGGCACGACCTGAGTGCGGCTGCATCTGCCTCTGTCACTACTGCTCACACTCGGGCCGCAAGGTCTCAGCGCACCATGACTGCTGCCTGCGTGTATTTATCTAAATGTCTAGCTTAAACATAATGGACGCTGAGTGTACCAGATGCACTTCTGATAAACCTTGGGAGGGAAGTGAATGCAAATGTCCATAAAGTACTTCAGAGCGTGTTTGTAATGTTGCCCCATGTCTCTGCCATGACGGCCATGATTATGTTGGTCTGGACTCCTGGTTCCTGGCAGAACTCTGCAGAATGTGGGGCTTGTTCTGACCCGTGGGAGGGGTGTTTTGGCAACAACTCAGGAGAGGGCCAACCTGGCTGTCCGGCCCAACCCTCAGTGGCTGACGCTTAGGGACTTCTTGGTGCTGAGTGGTGGTTATTGGAGGGGCTCATAAATGAGCCTCAGTATATGAACGGGGTCTCTGCTCAGATCCAGTGCTGTGTGGCAAGTTATTTAATCCCTTAGAACTTTAATTTCTGGGGGCGCCTGAGGGGTTCAGTGGGTTAAAGCCTCTGCCTTCGGCCCAGGTCATGATCCCAGGGTCCTGGGATCGAGCCCCACATGGGGCTCTCTGCTCTGCGGGGAGCCTGCTTCCTCCTCTCTCTCTCTCTCTCTCTCTGCCTGCCTCTCTGCCTGCTTGTGATCTCTGTCTGTCAAATAAATAAATAAAATCTTTAAACAAATAAAAAAAGAACTTTAATTTATGTGCATAAAAAAAGACCTGTAGCACAGCATAATGTGTGTCTCCTATGACACACATTTGTTTCCCCGTCCATTTCCAGGCATGGATGGAGTCGGGGTTCATGCACAGAAGATTTTGCAGAGAGAAAGCATGTTTTGTTTTGTTTTGTTCTATTTTAGGTTTTATTTATTTATTTGACACACACACACAGAGAGAATTCACAAGTAGGCAGAGAGGCTGGCGGGGTGGGGGAAGCAGTCTCCCCGCTGAGCAGAAAGCCTGATGTACGGCTCAGTCTCAGGTCCCTGAGATCATGACCTCAGCTGAGGGCAGAGGCTTAATCCACTGAGCCACCCAGGGGCCCCAGAGATCAATCATGTTTTGAATGGCAATAGACTGATCGCATTTAAACAGGAATTTTTATGATGTTTCATAAAATGGAATCCTGATAAAGCCAAGGCATATCTGAGAACAAAGTATCTTGATTGGCAGGATTGGGCTCATTTCCATGAAAATTAGTCCTCTGTCCGGCGAAGGTCATTGGAGATGGCTCCGTCTGGTGGCTTCAGTGCCCCCTCCTCCATGCGTGAATGAGGGGAGCATTTGCCTCGTGCAGGCAACATGTGGGGGGGGGGGTCCCTGAGCCAACACTAACTCTGGATGGCCTGACCCAAGCCCCAGATGTTGAGCTCCTTGACCAAACCCTGTCCTTCTGTGTTCCTCTGATGCTGCTCTTGGCGGGGTAAAAAACAGCCCTAGGGATGGTAGTTGAGGGTGTAGGGTTGGCAGGGATATCTGCTGAGAGCGACTATGCCTGCGGTGACGTGGGACTGGATACATGGATCCTTCCATCCCAAGCCTCCCATAGTGGCTCTCCTTCAGGCTGGAATGAGTGCGTGCTGCCCTTCATGCTCCATGTTTGGACAGCGCATGGGGCTTTCCTGTGGCTCTCTCTCTGCCATGCCACAGCACTGAGGATTTCCAGCTTGAAGGACAAGTCACAGAAGAGACCCTTCCCCAAGTGTCAGGAGATACTGCTCACTGACTGGACTGGAAGGAAGGCAGAAGAAGGTGCCAGTATCCCACGGGCACCCGTGTCCTGTCAGCACCATGTGGTTGAGTTTCATCAATGCCCCAAAGGCGGAGGTTTAAGATATGAACAAATAACCTGGTGTCTGCTTCCTGTGCTCCATGGGACATTTCTGGGTCATCTCTGTTGTTCTTCCTGTTGGGCGGCTGCTGCTGACAGTGGGCTGTGGTGGACTTGGCTTTGATGATGTCACATGGAAGCCCGGGCATAGGAAGACATCCAAGCATCCAGTGTGCTTCCTGAGGGACAGGGAGGTGCGGGGGTGTCATGCCCTGCACACCTGCAGGGTCTTCCTAGGGGAGTGTCTCCACTGCCCTTCCCCTTGTGCCATGCAGGTCAAGTCTCCAGTGACCACACAAGCAAGAAGCAAGGCCCATGGCTTGAAAAACTGCTGGAGCCCTCCACCCCCACCTTCCAGCATCTCTTGTTGAATCCTTGGTGCTTGATGTTTGCTCTGAAAACATGACCTGTTTGTCCAGATGTTTCGCTCCCTGGTCTCGCTGTAGCTCATGGGAATCTTGCTGTCCTCCCCATGAGGCCGCTCTCAGCTCTCCTGTTGGGGTTGAAATCTGTCCATGTTCACGAGGAGCCCCATTTCTGCTCACAAATGCCGTTGCAGGTCTGTGGATCTCAGTTGCACTTCAAGGTGGCTCCTCGACGCTGCCTTCTTTCCAGTGTGATAAAGAATGGATAAGCAGGTCTTCTTTTTTATTATTTGTTTATTTACAGCATAACAGTGTTCATTGTTTTGGCATCACACCCAGTGCTCCATGCTGTACGTGCCCTCCCTATTACCCACCACCTTGTTTCTCAACCTCCCACCCCCCCCGCCCCTTCAAATCCCTCTGGTTGTTTTTCAGAGTCCATAGTCTCTCATGGTTCATCTCCCCTTCCAGTTTCCCTCAACTCCCTCTCCTCTCCAGCTCCCCATGTCCTCCATGTTATTTGTTATGCTCCACAAATAAGTGAGACCATATGATACTCACTCTCTCTGCTTGACTTATTTCGCTCAGCATGATTTCTTCCAGTCCCGTCCATGTTGCTACAAAAGTTGGGTATTCATCCTTTCTGATGGAGGCATAATACTCCATTGTGTATATGTACCACATCTTCCTTATCCATTCATCCGTTGAAGGGCATCTTGGTTCTTTCCACAGTTTGGCGACCATGGCCATTGCTGCAATAAACATTGGGGTACAGATGGCCCTTCTTTTCACTACATCTGTATCTTTGGGGTAAATACTGAGCAGTGCAATTGCAGGGTCATAGGGAAGCTCTTTTCTTAATTTCTTGAGGAATCTCCACACTGTTCTCCAAAGTGGCTGCACTAACTTGCATTCCCACCAACAGTGTAAGAGGGTTCCCCTTTCTCCACATCCTCTCCAACACACGTTGTTTCCTGTCTTGCTAATTTTGGCCATTCTAACTGGTGTCAGGTGATATCTCAATGTGGTTTTAATTTGAATCTCCCTGATGGCTAGTGATGATGAACATTTTTTCATGTGTCTAAACAGGTCTTCTTAATTTTCAAGTACTCATTCCCATTTCACCTGTCCCGTTGGCCCCATAACGCACACGTTACGGTCAGGAGTTGAGCAGCTGTGGCTGCAGCAAGGTTCCTCTGAAGGACTTTCGGTCCCTGATATGGCTTCGTGGATTGTGGAGTTTTCATAGGTAAGCATGCACACAGCTGTCGCATTAGGAAGAAGAGTCCTGCACCCATCCGGCTCCCACAGACTCTCATGGACTTGTACTTTGTGGCCTCGCAGTGTCATGTGGTGGAACTTCATTTGGAATACTTTCTTGGGCTGAGTGTTCTCATCTGCTCAGTGTCCTTCATATGCAGACCAGAAAGTGGCTCTGGATTGCCCAGAGATGGGGGACGGGATTTTGTAAATGTGTATGTTTAATGAGAATATGGATTTTAGCTTCATGGTCACTGTGAAGCCTGGAAATAACCATGTCCACAGAAGTCTGTTGTCAAAGAGTCATGTGCACCCTTTTCTCCAAAGCTTTGGCTAACATTCAGCCTCAAATTATTAGCTGCTTGACTTTATTTCCTCACTGTTCATTCCACATGAAGGATTCACAATGCAATTCTTCTTAGTTTAAAACCTTGTTAGCAGCACAATATATCATCAGCAGACTCCTCGCACATCTCTGTTTTTCCAGCCCTGACTTGTCCTCTTTGTATGACCTCCCAGTCCTTTTATTTGGTAGTATTTGACACCCAGAAGCTGGTGTCCACTGGGCTTCGTATGTCTCCTTCCCTCCTGGATGCCACCTGCTGGCCTCCACTTGACCTTCAGGTACCGCTGAGCCAGAGCACTGACCCTCCTGCAGGATGCGTCACCACCCGCTGTCAGGGTTCATATGTCCGCCTGGACTGAGTCTGGCTCTTCTGCCATGTTCCCAGCTGTGCCAAAGACTGCACCGTCCCTGAGCATCCTGCAGCTGGCACGACAATACGAGCATGTTCGAACCTCCACGACCCCTGGAAGCATAAGACACAATAATTGCCTGCTTCTTAGAGTGTCAGAAGGATTCCACAACTGAATAATTGCTAATATTTTAAACTGCTCCTAGTTTAAAATTTCAATATCGGAGTAATCATATGGAAAAAGACTCGAAATGCAGATTAATCATATGAAATGTGTAATCCTGTGACTGTGTCTTGGGGTTCAGAAACCCTGCTCAAACACGCAGGGTGCCTTCAGAGGATATGCTTCATGACACCAAGGTGCTCTTGTCATTTTCAAAAGCGATTTTTACCTATTACTTTTTTCTAATGCTCTTAAATATATGAATTATAATTTATATGGAATAAAATGTAGCTGAAAATGAACAGTGGATGAATTTTTATTATTATTTTTATTATGTTATGTTAGTAACCATACAGTAAAGCATTAGTTTTTTTTTTTTTTCTTAATTTCTTTTCAGTGTTCCAGAATTCATTGTTTATGAATGACAACCGGTACTCCATGTAATAGTGCCCTCCATGATACCCACAATTAGCCAACCCCGCAACTCTCTCCCCTCCAAATCCGTCAGTTTGTTTCTCAGAGTCCACATTCTCTCATGGTTCGTCCCCCTCTCCAATTTCCCCCAACTCTCTTATCCTCTCAGTCTCCCCATGTCCTCTGTGTTATTTCTTATGTTCCACAAATAAGTGAAACCATATGATATTTGACTCTCTCTGCTTGACTTGTTTCACTCAGCATAATATCCTGCAGTCCTGTCCATGCTGATACAAAAGTTGGGTATTCATCCTTTCTGGTGGAGGCACCATACTCCTTTGTATATATTGACCACATCTTTTTATCCATTTGTGTTTTTAATGCATCTTGGTTCTTTCCACAGTTTGGCGACCATGGCCATTGCTGCTATGAACACTGGGGTACAGATGGCCCTTCTTTTCACTACATCTGTTTCTTTGGGGTAAATGCCCAGCAGTGCTAATGCAGGGTCATAGGGTAGTTCTATTTTTTAATTTCTTAAGGAATCTCCACACTGTTCTCCAAAGTGGCTGCACCAACTTGCATTCCCACCAACAGTGGAAGAGGGTTCCCCTTTCTCCACATCCTCTCCAAAACATGTTGTTTACTGTCTTGTTAATTTTGGCCATACTAACTGTTGTAAAGTGATATCTCAATGTTGTTTTGATTTGAATCTCCCTGATGGCTAGTGATGATGAATATTTTTTCATGTGTCTGTTAGCCATTTTTATGTCTTCATTGAAGAAGTGTCTGTTCATGTCTTCTCCCATTTTTTTGACATGATTATCTGTTTAGTGTGTGTTGATTTTGAGGAGTTTTTCATAGATCTTGGATATCAGCCCTTTGTCTGTACTGTCATTTGCAAATATCTTCTCACATTCTGTGGGTTGCCTCTTTGTTTTGTTGATTGTTTCCTTAGCTGTGTGGAAGCTTTTAACCTCTTTGACATTGGCCACAGCAACTTCTTTCAAGGTATGTCTCCAAAGGCAAAGGAAACAAAAGCAAAAATGAACTTTTGGGACGTCATCGAGAGCAAAAACTATGACATTGTTTTTTGATGTAATGTTCCATGATTCATTGTTTGTGTATTATATCTAGTGCTCCTTGGGGGGCCTGGGTGACTCAGTGGGTTAAGCCTCTGTCTTAGGCTTAGTTTATAATCCCAGGGTCCTTGGATCGAGCCCCACATCTAGCTCTCTGCTCAGCAGGGAGCCTGCTTCCTCCTCCGCCCTCCCTCTCTCTCTCTCCCTGTCTCTCTGCCTACTTGTGGTCTCTGTCAAATAAATAAATAAAATCTTAAAAAAAAACACCCAATGTTCCATGCAGTCATTGCCCTCCTTAATGCCCATCAGTTGTTGTTGAGTTTTGAGGAAGGTATTTACCATTTCATTAGAAACCTCTTCATGCCCCTGTGATCGGTTCCAGGTGAGCATTGAATTGTGTTGGTGTAGATGTTCTGGTGGTGTCATTGTGTGTGATGTGCGAATCTTCTCTCCATCTTCATGGTGGTTTGAGATTCACTGGTTGGTTCCTCTCTTTGTGCACCACTGCTTTTGACTGTGGGGTGACCCTGCCACACTTGATGCCTGCATCATGATGTTGGCTCCTGGGGGCCCAGAACCCCCAGCCAGGGAAGTTTGCATGGTCCTGAGCACCTGATCCCGCATGCAGGGAGTCCCAGTTGTCTGCCTACATCCCACCAGGAGTTTCCACCTGGTTTGTGTCTCTCCTGGTCCTCTCTGGCTCATAGTTTTTTGTCTCATTGCTAATTCCTGATATAGGTCATTTCTTGCTGCATTTTATTTCTTTTGGCTTCATAGGGCTATACTTGACATACAACATGTGTACCGTTCAGGTGTGTAACAGTCATTTGATGTGCATTATTCTGATATGCCTATGCAGTAAAGTCAGTTAACACATCTTTCATTTCTCAGAATTTGCTTTTCTGTGTGTGTGCTGAGAGTCTGTATGCTCCGCTGTCTTAGGCACTTTCAGGTGGGTAACACAGTATCGCTCTCCAGAGCTGCTGGGTCACGCACTGGACTCTCCTCTTATGCCTGGAAGTCTGTGCTCTCTGACCAGCCTCTCCCCATTTCCCCTCCCAGTCCCTGCCCTACTTTCCCCTTAAGTAACAGAGCACCTTCTTCAGAACATTTCTGAAACTTGCCCGGAGGTGGCAGCATGTACTCCTAAGCCTCCCAGGAGTGTAGGTTTTAACGTGGCCATCACCAAAAGAACAGTTCTTTACAAATGGAACTTGAGACACCAGATCAGGAAGCTTATTGGCCATTTTCCTTTTTGGATTTCTGTGCCTGAGGTGATGGGACACGCCAGTTCATTTTCTGACTACCTGGAGACCCAGCTCCAACAGCGCACCCCATCTGGTAGTTTTTCCCCTATTATGTGAACTCTTGGAGTCAATTTAGCATACAGCATGACAGCCTTGTTGATTAGCACATTCATGGTTCAGGCTAAAGCAGCATGCGGGACCCCAGGAGGGGATGCATCAGAGTTTGTAGGGCAAAGCTGACGAGTTTCTACTGGATGTCATCACCAAGCTACTGCATCATCAGCAATTATACTGGAGACTCTGTGGAGTCCATAGCAATTATTTTAGCCAAACCTCCCTATTGAAATTTTTAATAAAAGTGTGTCTTGGGAGGTTTCTAAAATGCTGAGTTCTTCAAGGATGTGATCCAGTGGAACTTGCCTAATTCTGACTCCTGTGACACTTGCTAGTCCCTAGCAGGTATGTGACAATTTTGGATAGATGTACCATCACCTAATAAGCTGATTTACATGCTGGGCTGAGCCTCTGTCTCTGTGGGAGCAAGCACTGTTGACATTCGGGGAGGGCTGGGGTACCGGGGAGCCCAGGATAGTCATCACATAGATGCAACAACTGTGTGCTGAAGCAAGTCTGAATGTGTATTCAAGGAACAGGTAAAGGCAGACCAAAAACGCCATCCTATTTCAGTTTATAGACTATCAGTTTTTCTTTCTCTTTTTTTTTTTTTAAGATTTTATTTATTTATTTGAAAGACAGAAATTACAAGTAGGCGGAGAGGCAGGCAGAGAGAGGAGGAAGCAGGCTCCCTGCTGAGCAGAGAGCCCAATGTGGGGCTCGATCCCAGGGTCCTGGGATCATGACCTGAGCCAAAGGCAGAGGCTTTAACCCACTGAGCCACCCAGGCGCCCCTAGACTATCAGTTTTTCTGCATTCAAGTGCATTTTGCTTTAGTGACTTAGGAAATAGAATGTCTAAAGCAAATCAGATGATGGGATAGTTGGTCTCACATGGCTTGTGTTGTATGTTTATACCTGAAGTAGAGACCTGTTAAATTACATGTCACAGTGCCAAGGGCAATTCTAATGCTTCTTTGTTCAATGCCATTATGTCAGTGTCCGTGAACATTTCTGTAAATGTCTGGATAAATGAAGAGGATACATGCAATTAAAATAAAGTGCTTTTATTGTCTTAGACACACTTGAATCTGGTAGAAAACCAGATTTAACCATGGAAGACAACTGTTTGGGGGGAGTTGGGCTGGAATTGGGGAGTGGATTACACTGAAATGTTGAAATGTTGGTATTTCTGTGACACATTAGAATTTTTTTTTTTTTTTGGGATGCTTAGGAGATGCTGTTTTATTTTTTTATTTTTTTCCATTTTATTTATTTTTTCAGCGTAACAGTATTCATTCTTTTTGCACAACACCCAGTGCTCCATGCAAAACGTGCCCTCCCCATTACCCATCACCTGTTCCCCCAACCTCCCACCCCTGATCCTTCAAAACCCTCAGGTTGTTTTTCAGAGTCCATAGTCTCTTATGGTTCGCCTCCCCTCCCCAATGTCCATAGCCCGCTCCCCCTCTCCCAATCCCACCTCCCCCCAGCAACCCCCAGTTTGTTTTGTGAGATTAAGAGTCATTTATGGTTTGTCTCCCTCCCAATCCCATCTTGTTTCATTTATTCTTCTCCTATCCCCCTACCCCCCCATGTTGCTTCTCCATGTCCTCATATCAGGGAGATCATATGATAGTTGTCTTTCTCCGATTGACTTATTTCACTAAGCATGATACGCTCTAGTTCCATCCACGTCGTCGCAAATGGCAAGATTTCATTTCTTTTGATGGCTGCATAGTATTCCATTGTGTATATATACCACATCTTCTTTATCCATTCATCTCTTGATGGACATCTAGGTTCTTTCCATAGTCTGGCTATTGTAGACATTGCTGCTATAAACATTCGGGTACACGTGCCCCTTCGGATCACTATGTTTGTATCTTTAGGGTAAATACCCAGTAGTGCAATTGCTGGGTCATAGGGTAGTTCTATTTTCAACATTTTGAGGAACCTCCATGCTGTTTTCCAGAGTGGTTGGACCAGCTTGCATTCCCACCAACAGTGGAGGAGGGTTCCCCTTTCTCCACATCCTCTCCAGCATCTGTCATTTCCTGACTTGTTAATTTTAGCCATTCTGACTGGTGTGAGGTGATATCTCATTGTGGTTTTGATTTGTATTTCCCTGATGCCGAGTGACGTGGAGCACTTTTTCATGTGTCTGTTGGCCATCTGGATGTCTTCTTTGCAGAAATGTCTGTTCATGTCCTCTGCCCATTTCTTGATTGGATAGAATTTTTTTTTTAATTTAAGAAGTTAAGACCCATCTCCAATTGTTTGAAACATTTCTTGCTGAGTATCAAATCTTAGTAATTTTGTAACTAAATATTTTCCCTCTTAAAAGATATTTAATGATGATTTATACATCCCACAATGGAAACCCAAGTCTTTAGAGTTTAGTGATTCATCTTTTGTAGTTTTCATTGGGGATTTTAGTATTTCTACTATATGTATACATAGTTCTTTCCAATAGAATTCGTAACAGAAATACCAGCCATGCACAACTTCAATTATAGAAGTAATCCCCAGATGTTCCCCAAAGGAAATGGCTTATACCTATTTCTGTTGGACATCCAGACAGCAGATAACAGCAGAAACCAATACAGTAATTCAGGATTAGCTATTGACCAACAGTACCTCTTTCAGAAAAATACTAAATAACTTGAAGCACTTTTATGAAGAGTCTGAGTGATTTGTTGTAAACAAGTCTCATGGTTTGATGATGTAGTGATGAGAAATTTCAATTCCTTTATATTTCAGGGTGGTAACAGTTGAATACAAATACTTTGAAAAATGATAGACAATTGTGAGTCAAAGCTCTTACTTCCTCTGGGGCCCTGGGGACAGCAGAGATGGTGTCAGGGATGGAATTTGCTTTCCCCTGCTGTTATTCAGCACCAACGGTCTCCCCCTCCTCTACCTTGCTCTTGGGAAATGAGCCACATACACAACTGTTGATGGGAGCTCCCTGGCCTGAGTCTTGTGAACCACTGAATCCTGTTGCTCTGCCTCTGGCTGGCCAGGGTCTCCCCAGAGTGCCCAGCCACTTCGGGGGATCATTTCTGCTGTTCTGTGAACACTGAGCTCTTCTTGACTGGGCCAGTGTCACCATAGGAACAGAAAAGCAGTAGGCGCTGGTTGAGGTTTGGAATCCTGTCTCCTCAGTGTGTGTCCTTGAACGGCAGCATGTGAAGACTGGGCTTCCCATTGTACTGGCTTTGGTGCTGCAGGGATGCTCTGTAGGATCAGTGTGTTGGGAAGGATGGTTCACACCGTCATCAGCTGAGTCCACATCTATGAAATGCCTTCTGTGAACACAGCTTCTCCTCTCAGAACAATGGAAAGAGAAGCTTTTTATAACCGTTAAGTAGAGATATATCTTCACAGAAGGTGTTATGCATTTGGTAGTGTTCTTTAAGACCCCACAAATGTGATGTCCACAAGCTGATTGTACCCGTAGGGGAGCAGCATTCACTGTGATGATGGGTTCTCCACCTGCTGATTTTCAGCATACTTTACAGTGAGATGAAGGAAATCAGAAGTGAAGGTCAAATATACTTATCAGGTGTCTAGACAGCACTGTGTCTGGTTTTCTCTGAAACGCACATCCTGGAACTTAGATGTATAAAGTCATAGTCTTACACTGTTGGTGGGAATGCAAGCTGGTGCAGCCACTCTGGAAAACAATGGGAGGTTCCTCAAAAAGTTTAAATTAGAGCTAACCTATGACCCAGAAATTGCACTACTGGGCATTTACCCAAAGATACAGATGTAGTGAAAAGAAGGGGCACCTGCACCCCAATGTTCATAGCAGCAATGTCCACAATAACCAAACCATGGAAGGAGCTAAGATGTGCTTTACCAGATGAATGGATAAAGAAGATGTGGTCCATATATACAATGGAATATTACTCAGCCATCAGAAACGATGCATACCCAACTTTTGCGTCAACATGGATGGAACTGGAGGGGATTATGCTGAGTGAAAACAGTCAAGCAGAGAAAGACAATTACCATATGGTTTCAATCATATGTGGAATTTAAGGAATAATGCAGAGGATCATAGGAGAAGGGAGAGAAAACTGGGAAGGAATCAGAGAGGGAGAAGAACCATGAGAGGCTATGGAGTCTGGGAAACAATCTGAGGGTTTTAGAGGGCAGGGAGTAGGGGATGGGTGTGCCTGGTGATGGGTATTAAGGAGGGCACATATTGCATGGAGCATTGGGTGTTATATACAAACTATGAATCATGGAGCACTGCATCAAAAACTAATGATGTACTGTATGGTGACTAACATAACTTAATAAGATAAAAAAAGATTGATCATGATTAGCTAAATGCTAAATAAATAAAATAAAATAAAGTCATACCATTTTACATCATACTCAGAACTTCTCTCTGGGACCATTCACAGACCCAGAACTTATGCAGAGACAGTAACATTTGATGAGGGCAGGAGTTTATGTTCAAAGGTGTTACTTGCCTTGTTCTTCGGCAGTGGGGAATGGCTAGGTGACAGGCAATATACATGTAATGGACCATTCTCTCCATTGCCTGAAAGTCATCTGAGCAAAAATGAGAGTCAGGATTGTCTGATCCTGATTTGTAAAAATATCTCATGGCTGCTGTTGCTGCTGGTGCTTCTTCTGCTATTTCTGTGGGAGGTGTGCTTAGAGGCAAAATGTTCTAGGAGCTTTATTTTTCAGATTGAAAGATCAGTTCTCATCAGTTCACATGAAAGTGAACTCAGATATGGAAATTAGTTTATGAAAATGACAAAGCAATCCTGGAATATCTGGATATTTTTCCTTTTTCTAAAATTTTGGTTTATTTTGTTGAAAAAAATGTAAAATGATACAGGTTATGAGACATCAAACCATTATGGAGAAGATGCTCCTCCTATCACTCTGGAATAACCATCACTAAACTCCAAATCTAAACTGTGCAGACTTCAGAAATACCTTGAGTAAATGGAATGTATTCTATATGGTCTATTTCTGTAAAAATATAAAATAATAGCTATTCAGCCTTAGTGGAAGCAGTAAGTTGAGATAAAGCTGAAGTCATTGTTATTCTTGACACAAATGTCTCTTTATCCCAATGGATTTAATCCCATAAAAGCTCTTCTAAAATTAAAAAAGAAAAAGAAAAAAAATTGAAACAATATGGGAAACCTTGGAAAAAATTAGAATAGTGTTCTTATATTCTCTCCTCCACCATGAAAAGTGGACCATCTGTGCACACGCACCCCCATCTGAGTTGTAGACTATGTGCGTGCATGCACACATGTGTGAGAAGTAGACCATGTGTGTGCATGTGCACATGGGTGTGTGATAAGTGGACTATGTGTATGCATGTATCCCCCCATGTATGAGACGTAGACTGTGCACCTGCACACACATGTGTGAGATACGGACTGTGTGTGCACCTATCCCCTGTGCATGAGATCTATCCCTCCATGAGACCATGTATGTGCACTTATCACCCCATGTGTGAGAAGTGGACCATGTGCATATGCATGTATACATGCAAGACATAGACTGTGTGTGAATCGACATGCATGTGAAACACATGGATCATGTGTGCATATGCACACATGTATGAGACTTAGACTATGCGAATGTGCAGTCATGTGCGAGAGACATGGACCAAGTGTGTAAAAACCAACGTGTGAGAAGTGGGCCCCGTGTGTGCATGTATAACACATGTATGGGAAGTGAGCCCTGTGCATGCACATGTGCCTGCATGTGATAAGTGGACCATGTGTGCATGAGCATGTACATGTGTCTCACAGCTGAGGTTTGCAGTGTCTGCACCATGAAACCAGCACCCGCAGGGCTTCACCCTTCAGCATGAGTCCCATGCTGGCCATCACCCCTTTTACTGTGGCCTCGCCATCTTGCCTGATGTGTTTTCATCTCTCAGTCAGTTGATTTTATTATCAAGTGGTTCTTTTTCACATGGGACACGGGGCTTTGTGATTTTCTCCCCAGATGAGAAAGCCTGTGTTTTGCTATTCTTTTCAAAGGAAAACTTGGCAGACATTATGCTCCTGGGACTCACACTTTCTCCTCTTTAGAGCTCATCCCACGCTTTCCTTTCCATGGCTTGATGCCGTGATATGGTGGGATTCCCTGGCCACGGAGGTCCACAGGTGTCATGTTTCCTGCATTGTGCATGTGTGAATGGGGCCACTGACAGCCTGGTTTCTGCTTTGAGGGTCACTTGGCTGCTATGGCATCCCTGGAGCCCACTTACCTAGAGCACTGCTGGAATTAAACGTGGCTCTCTAGCTGATCACGTCTGCATGTGGGATACCATTTAAGCATGTTTACTTAGGTCTCAGTTACATAGTCAGGGTGTTTTTAGGCATCAGTGTCTGTTTGATACAAACATCACTGTTTGGTACAGGTGTATGGAGCAAACGGAGGGCTCTTCCCACCATGGTTCTTAGTCCTTGCTTCTTGTCTGAGACACCTCGTCTGTTCTCTCCATGCTTATTCCATCTCCTTTTCTGTTTTCAAGCAAGGATGTCTGTAGTGTCCCCTCCAAGCCATGACAATTCCCTGGGTCATGGATGATTTCCATCCTATTTGTTATTGTTTCTCCTGCTCTTCTGATCTCATTTCCTCCTTTTGATGTCAATGTGCTTCTCCTGATTCTTCTGTGTCAAGAATGTGGCTTTAGCATGTATCTCTTCTGATGCTTGTTGGTCCCGACCAACTCCTGGGTGCTGGGATGCTGCTCCTCCAAGTCCCAACTTTGTTATTTACATCTCTGATTGTTTTCTGAGAAAGCAGTTGATTTTGCTCTTTGCTTCTCATTTTATGATGATCAGAAGAGGGATAATGCTAGATGCATCTTCTTTCCACCATCTGTGTCCATAAGCCTCATACTTGACACTGTACCAACCAGAAGCCTGCTGAGCAATTTTTGAAAAAAAAACATAATTTCATGTTATTTCCATGGGTTTCTTTTTTCATAATTTTTAGCCCAATCTTTGACAACAAAATATTTAAATAATATTTATAGTTTTTCAAATATCTCCTCTGTAAAAATGCTTTCATGACACATCATTATTTGTCAGAATTATTTTGTTTATGAGGTGCTCTGATATAATATAAATGTATCTCGAAATCTCTAAGTTCTAGAAAAAAAGAAAAAAAAAGGGAAAAGTGCTGAACTTGTCTTAAGGGTAAAACAAGCATTATCTTAGAATGGTTTTAAGCATTGCTGTACTGTTTCAGTTTTCAGAACAATGTAGAAACTCTGCGAGTTACTAGCAGTCATGAGCTTGGCAGGAAGGAAGCAAGCCATCTCTTTCTGTATTCCTCTAGAGTATACACAAATGTACAGCTCCCCCAGAATTTCTGCAAGTGTCTCAAGACCGTGAAGCAAGGAAGAAATCTGTGACTGAAAACCTCACAGAAGCATATCTGAAAGCTAGGTGGTGACTGCTGATGCCCTCGGGATCAAACAGCAGGCTTGGCCAGGAAAGCAGTCAGTGTAAGAATGTGTTTGAACTTGAAGCAGGACAGGAAGAACCGGGTAAATAGACTCTTCTCTAAAAGGTGCTCATTTCGCTGGATGATCAACAATGTCTGTACCCTTAATTCTGGGGACTGTGCTGAGACCACATGGAGATTTTCTTGGCTTCCGTGCACCTGTCTCAGCTCCTGCCATCACCCCACTTTACAGATGAGACATATCAAGTGCCGAGCAAACTTCACAAGGCAAGAGGACAGGGTCTGTTCCTTGGCAGTCAGATCCAGAGCTCTTTATTGCCACATTTAAAAAGAGTGCTACACAAATATGATTTTTTAAACTGGCTTCCAAAGGGCATTCTCAGTACTTCCTTATGGTCTCATGACCTCATGCTGTACTTAAGGGCACTGAGGTTTCAGTGAGATAGTTACAGTGAGCATGTTTAACTAAACCCATGCTGGGAAAACTGTCTGCAAGAAATGAATGGTTTGAATTAAAAAGAGCCGAGCTTTAAAAGAAGACTGGATTTTAGTAGGGCACAATATTGAACAGCTCCTTAGGAACAGTACTGGAAGGTAGGCAAGGTTAGTAACAGGGGAGCATGTCTGCTTTCCCTTTCTGGACACAGGGGTGTGGTCAGCAGTGTCAGTTATGGGAGGGTCAAGTGCCTTATGCAGGAGGGGTTTGTATGCCTCAGGGAGGGGGGACCTGTATGCCCTGTGAGGGGTCTGGGTGCCCCACAGTAGGGGGCTCATAGTTTCCAGGGTTTAGGGACTTGTGCCTAAGGAAGGGGTTCTCGGCACCCCACAATAGGGGAAAATGTGTGTCCCATGGAAGAGGACCATGTGTCCCGGAGTGGGTGTGTATCCCGTGGGGGGTTTGTGATGTGGGGTTTAAAGCTTGAGTCCAGTTGCACCTGGTAATGTCCTCTGATTCCCAAGTCTATCACCTTTTTAAAAGGAACTTGAAAAGAGGACAATCCAAAGTAAAATGAGGGGTCATGTGTGGTACAGGGAGATGCCGAGAGGTTGAGAGGAAGGAACAGCCTCAAGGAGCTCATGACATGTGATGGGGTGGATTTGCTGTGGATCCTGCAAGGGACCCACTGCACACACACACACACACACACACACACACACACACACACACACATCTGCGTCACCAGGGCTGTTATCTCAAGCTGACCTGCTGGTAGGTGGTGTGTGTTCTGTGCTCCTATGTACACTTTTATAGTATCCTGCAGTCCAGCTTGGGCTCGACATGGTCTAATACTCTATAGGCAGGTGCTGGCCAGGAATGCAGCCATGTGGGTGGGCAGACCCAGGCCTGAGCTGGTCTTCATCCTATGTGGTGGGGGTGTCCGTCTACTCCCTGGAAGTCCTGCCTCCCTCCAAAGGGGGCTTTCCCAGGTCAGGCTGGGGTGGGAGGGTCTCGGGGTCTTGCTCACTCCACACGTGATCACAGCCATGTGGGCACATGGTAACTGTGCATGTTTGGGAGCCGCATGGCTGACATATGCCCTCATTGTCAGCTCCTCCTACTGCGTCCCCGCTGTGACCGTCCCTTTAGGTGGGCATTGTGGTGGCTGGTTTGGGTAGGTGTCTGGAGAAAAGTGCAGAATCTTCATTGCCCACACTATCAAGGAGGGCCTAGGCTTGGGTCCTGTTACAGATGTCACAGTGGGCAGGCTGCTAGCAGGAAACTCTTGACACGTCTGCAGCTGGCTGAAGAAAATGTGGGCTCGGTTGGCCAGTTCTCATCCCTGGTGTATGGCAAGGTTTTTTTCTGCTGGAATTTTGTTGGGATGGGATGGCCCAGATGCTCACTCGTGAGGCCTGCAGTCTGTCCTTACCCAGGCCATTGGTGCCGGCCCCTTGGTTCCCCCAGGGAAAGCATGGCCTCAGTTCACCAACATGGTGGCTGGGCTCCAAGTGGGATCCACTGAGTGAATGAGGACACAGCACTGTGTCAGGGATGATAAGCAGACACGGAAGCTTTTCTCAGTTGTATTTTTGTCATTTTTTATGGAAATTATCTTTTTACTTACTGTCCCTCCAGATTTTTTATACATACATACCAGGAATATATTTTAAATCTCTTAAACCAATGTTTTATCCCCATGGTGGTGCCTGGCATGAGGTCAGTGCCCCTTGCACATGAGAAGGGAACTGACATTTAAGTTGTTTTTAATTTTTTGGCTTCTATAATATTAAAATCATCATTCCTAAGTTTCCTGGGCTAATGAAAATTTCCTTAGCATTTTCCCTAAAGGTGTAAATACGGGCTGAAAGTATCTGCATGTTTTTATCTCTTGCTGGATACTTCCAAACTGCATTCCCCTTTGGGATGGACAAATTCATGTCAACACCAGCAAATGTGAGTGAGCCCTTCTTAGCAGCTTCCCCCGTGTTTGCCCATTTTAATTTGTCTCCTGTCTTCCTAAACTGGGTAAGCTAAAAGCAGGACCCCATTATTACTTTGAGTTGTGTTTTGAGATTGTTGTTGTTTGCAACACACAGTAGGTGTGTTGAATTTCTGGGCACCTGTGCAATTCTGGTATGGACTTTGCATGTGATGTATATTCTAGGGCTAGTTGAGGTCGAACTGGAAGACATTTAAGTGATATTCTGGAATCTGGATGCATATATTCAGCCTTTTTTTGCCTCATGACACCTGTGAGTTTGAGGCAGCACATGTGAAAGAATTGGAGTCTATCCACAGCCATTGTGCTGACCCTCTGAGTCTGTCAGGGAGTAGAACTAATTATCCACCCAGTTTGACAATTAAGTGGATTTATGACCATGTTTCAGTAAATGTAGAGGTTTTCTTTGGTGCCACGGAGATTGTATACCAGCACACTGAATCCTATTCAGCATTGTTCTCTACCCTACTTTGTAAGATCCACTTGGCACCATATGAATTGTCAGTGTCAAAATTCTGTCCTGTTTTATATCCTCCAAATGTGTGAAAACACAAGTAAAACATAGTGACCAAAATCCCCCAGCACTCTGGTGTAACACCATAGGAAGTGGCTCTGCACCTTGACTGTGGGGCTATTTATGGAAATACATGCATGAAAAGAGTGTGGTACCACCGTACACACAGTGTGCCTGTGCCGGTCTCCTGGGTGTGGGGAATAAGGTGTCTACACCAGGGAGGCATAAACAGGGCCGTTCTGTACTTCCTCTCCATCAGTCTTCCTCTTCATTCTCTCTTCAAGGGCATCTGTAAGTATTTCAAAATAAGTTGAAAAACACCTTATTGGCAGATCTGTGAAGAGTTCAGAGCACATTGGATGAGAATTGCTGATGTCGTGTGCTGGGAGGAAAGCCATCTGCTGATTCCCTACCTAGGTGTTTGCTTGCGCTCACCAGGAGAGAGTTGTTGACCTTGAT
This sequence comes from Meles meles, assembly GCF_922984935.1. Lineage (NCBI taxonomy): Eukaryota > Metazoa > Chordata > Mammalia > Carnivora > Mustelidae > Meles > Meles meles. The sequence continues at coordinate 163,971 of NW_025721149.1, forward strand.
CTTGCTGACATGAAGCTTCTTCCTGTGACTCCCGCTGAGAAAGTTGTATCTTCAGAGAAGGCAAGGAAAATCAGCCTCCTCCATCATAAGGATGCCCGCATTGTCACCTGAGCAGGGCAAGCATCCTAACATTTACCTGGTGCCTCTGCCCCAGGAATTCTAGACCCCACAGTTTCGATGATCTGTCTGGTTGTGTTCTCAACCCTCATGGAGTTTAGGCCCATATGGTGTTTCCTGGGATAGTACTCCAGAAGTTCTGTGACCAGAAGGATAAGAACCGGGTTCTAGAGGAGGTCACAGGGCAGCAGGTCAACAGTGCCGAGCAGGCATCAGGGCTACTCGAGAGAGCAGTCAGTGTTCCACACCATGTGTGTGGCCCAGGACCAGGTGATGCCCAGTGTGCACGGCTTTCACTTCCTGTGTCCTGTGCTGGGCAGTTTCAAGAGGGGCCTTCCGGGGAGGATGCCGGTGGCTGCCTTGAGTACCTCCTCCTGCTCAACGCTTTGTGCCACAAGGTAGCATGTGAAGAGAAAGAACTGGCATTTTCATGCTGCTTTTAATTTTTTAACATATTTTTTTTAGGTGAGGCAGTTGACACAGGATGATATGTGTGTTTCCAATGTGCAACACAGTGATTCCACAGGTTTGTACTATGTTGTCTTTTAATACTGATAGCTCTCGATGAGTCTTACTAGACATCTTGTGGTGGATAGAGTAGGGAGACTTCTTTTCATGCCAGCAGGGACAATGTCTGTGTGGTTCCCCTTGTGTTGTGTGGTCAGTGTGGCTAGCTCAGGTCATGAGGGTTCCCTTTAAAGATGAAGGTGCTTGTGGGTGTCTTTCTCATGGGTGTTTTGGGGTGGGGGAAAACCTGTGGGCAGGCTGGCTCACTGGCTCCAGGATCATGTCTGGGTGTCAACAGTAGGAATGCCCAACAGCCTTATGAAGAACCCCATATGTGATGGCCATTGATTTGGGCATGGGGTGAAATGTATTTTGTGTCTTAACCGAAGTTGTTTGTGATTTTAGGAACAAAGTTTTTGTTTTATTTTGAGCTCTGAAATAAGAGAATTGTGTCTCTCGGTTGTTTTTTGTTTGTTTGTTTGTTTGTTTGTTTTAGCAAAGGCATATTAAAAGAGAAAATGTGCTATACTGGTGGGGTGCACATTTTCTGGTGCTTGGTTTTTGAAGAAGACTTGTCTCTCTGGTAATCAGGTGCCCTTTGTATGGGAGATGATGTGTTCCCTGCATTCTGATGGGTTCAGGAAGCCATGAGCACATACTTTCACATAATTAGTTGAAAATAATATATATATTCTCCAGGCTAAAATGAGCTTTTAAGTATTATCTATTTTTCATCCAATTTGGTTAGGGAAAACAGATTCTGATCTATCTCACCATCAGACTTCTCCTTACTTCTGAAATTGGGAAGTATTTTTAAAATTGAGGGTCAAGATGTAAATTCCAGTTACCACTTTAAACTATTGCAAAAATTGAAAAATGGTCATTTGCAAAATGGATTTCCATTAGTTTCTACAAGAAAGATGAATTATTTTAGCCTTTTTTTGCACATTTATATTTCAATTTGTATGTATCGATGTGTACAAAGCCTTGAGATACTGAGGACTGATACTAATTGTATTGTGTGTGTCACAGCCCATGTGACAAATTGACCAGGAACGCGAGGGTAAGAGGATGGTGAAAAGAAATCAAAGAGACAAAGAGATGGGGGCAGGAGGAGCACCAGGGATGATTTCCACCAAATGCCGCTTTATTAATAAAAACAAGAGAGTATATAGAAGTCTTACAGTGAAAGGGTGACTTATCTAAGTGTTGCTGAAGGATTAAAGGTTCACACACCAGCTTCATAATATTTTTCACTACAGACATACCAGCGCCAGGTGGTGGATGGTAAACATCATCCACTAGAAACACACTTGAAAGATTATCTCCTAGCTTCTAACAGGACAGCAAGAACCACTAGAAGATAGAAGAGTGCATCTGGGTTGTTTTGAAGGTCAAATATCTAGAGGGCATGTGAGAAGTCACGTGGTGAGCAAGCAGTGCATGGCACAGGCTCTTTCTCAAGTGCAACTCAACTCCCTTATCCTCTGCCTTGAATCAGGCAGTGAGACATTGGAGGAGGCACAAGTCCGAGCCTGGTTTGGCTCTCGTCTCAAGCCTTACTGCGGCTTCCCACATCTCCCCTTTCTTTTTTAAATAAATCAAGCATATGAAGTTGGGCTTGGGTATGCAGTTGTTGCCGTCCTGTTCGATATGCAGAAATAGACCAATCAATGAGGAGGGCAGTGAGAATCACAAAAAATGATTACAAAAATCCAGAAAGAATGTTTCATGATATTACCCGGATTAAAACCTCGAAGGCCGCTTAGTATTTGATTTACTACATTAGCAGGGTTTTCTAATGTCAATTGAGCATATCCTATGTTAGTGATATCTCTTTGTAGTTCAGCAAGGTCCAAGCTAACGTTATTATGAAACCATACCCCTTGTAAATGGTGTTTAGCTGCATCCCATGAATAATTAAAAGCCTTAAGGGGGGGGTAACGCAAATGTGTTGAAATCCCCCATGACATGTCAACAACATTTGTGTCCTCAAGGTGAATAATTGTCCCCGTAGATATTCTATGGCTTCTTCCAAGCTCTCCAGTCTACTCAGGATCTTTTCATCAATGTGCTCCTGGGCAGACAGGGCAAGAGAAATATTTTTTGCTAAAGAGTTTACGTGTGTAGCAGTGTGAACAGATTGTGAAAGAGCAACGGCAGAAACAGTGGCAGTAGCAATCACAGAAATAAGTACAGCTATTCCTGCTAACAATAATCCTAAAAAATGTTTAACTCTATTAATTTGATGTTGTAGTTCTACAGCTAATTGATAGCCATAATTAGCATACCAGGGATCCTCTACCTCTACTGGTAACAGAACATACGGGGGTTGCATAACCAAGAATATCATAACAGAGGAGTCTCCAAAAGCTGGGGAAGACAAGGGTAAGCAATTTGTCAAAGTACAATTGTTACATTCAATTTGATATATTGGGAAACGTCCTCTAGTTCTCTCATACATATGTGGACGGACAGTGCCAGGTCCTACAACTAAGAGGAAAGGGCACAGAACACAAGTCTTTATAGAAATGTCCACTTGGGTAGCCTGTTCTAAGTTATGGTCACCCATACGGACAGAGACCAGACCCAAGGCAGTCCCTAGTTTCCATAATTCAGAATGAACCATTTCTTTTGTAGTAAACAGTCTTCCCGGTATTGTCACATTGTGAGATTGCAAGTGGGGAGAGCGCAGTCCTCCAGGATGCAGGATGCACTTCTTAGAATGATACGAAGGCTTCTTTGACCAGTCGGTAATGACAAATCCCGGGCCTCCAGGGGCGAAATAAGCTGCGGCACTTCTTGCATGCACTCACTCCATATAGGACCTGGAAGAGAGAAATTAAGACTTTTAGGACAGAAAGAATGGGCAGGGAGAAATATTCCTAGTCCAGAAAGTGTAGGTGACTCTTCACCAGTGATTTCAAATGGTCTCCATTCCTCAAGTCTCTTTTTTTTTTTTTAAAGATTTATTTATTTGACAGATAGAGATTACAAGTAGGCAGAGAGGCAGGCAGAGAGAGAGAGAGGAGGAAGCAGGTTCTGCGCTAAGCAGAGAGCCTGATGCGGGGCTCGATCCCAGGACCCTGGGATCATGACCTGAGCTGAAGGCAGAGGCTTTAACCCGCTGAGCCACCCAGGCGCCCCTTCCTCAAGTCTCTTAACGACCGTCCCGGTATGAGGCATCCTTCTGAGGTAAGATACTACATGGGGAAACTGTTTGACCACCATGCAGCAATTCATCAAGATTTGTTTCTGAGACGGGGCTTGGAAACAAATGGGGACTTGGGCTGATGTCCCAGTCCAATTCATATAATGCTCAGCATGATCTATTCCTTCTGAGTTAATGTCTCCAAATTGATCAGTTATGTTAGTGTGGACTCGAGGAGTTGGATCGTCCCAAGTAACGGGATGCACCATGGGTGGATCGGGTAAGTAAGCCCAATAATGCATGTACTCCTTGTGGAGAAATTAGGGCAAGTAAAGTGGATAGGAGAGAAAGCAGAACATGATTAGATGGAGTCTGTGCAGGAATTTTAAGAGCCTGCTGGATGAGATTCCTCATCTGCTGTTGTCTGAATGGAGGAGGACGTCTTCGCCGCTTCCTCTGACTTCTTTGGTTCAGGGTCAGTTTCTCCCGGCGTTGTTGTACTGGGGAGGAGTCGACACCACCTCTCCAGTAGCCAGCACAGGGTGTCCTCATCCTGTGGAAAAATACAGACAAAACCTCTCCCTTTATGGAGTACTGCATCTGGGCTTTTCCATACTCTGGTCAGGGGATCCTTGCAGCAAGCTTATGGGAGTGGAGAAAAATCAGGATGCCAAAATCGCTCAGCAGCTGTCCAGCCTATATAATCAACATTCAAAAAATTTAAAACATATAAAGTTAAATTTAAATGCATATGTGGGGAGTATTTCACTTTTCCCTGTAGTATCTCCCCCTCTTTTAATTTTTTAAGATAGGATTTAAGGGTGCTGTTTGCACGTTCCACAATGGCTTGACCTTGAGAATTATATGGAATTCCTGTGGAATGTGCTATAACAAAAGGTCTGAAAAGCCTGAGATATATAAGCAGTCCCATTATCTCTTTTAATTGCCTTTGGCATGCCTAGGGTGGCAAATGCTGAAAGTAAATGATTTTGAACATCAGTGAAAGATTCCCCAGAATGTGCTGTAGCATGTATAAACCCAGAAAAGGTATCAATAAAAACATGGAGATATTTAAGTTTTCCAAACAGGGGAAAAATAGTTACATCCATTTGCCATAAGTGGTTAGGCATTAGGCCTCGAAGATTTACAGCGTAAGTTAGCTGAGGATGATGAATAGGGCAAGTAGAGCAGTTTTTAACTATTTGCCGAGCTTCTTCCCTGGTCAACCAGAATTGCTTGCACAGGGCGGCTGCATTTTGGTGAAATCGGGCATGACTTTGAGTAGCCTGATCAATTTTAGTGGTCATTGACAATTGTATATGGGTTAAAGCATCCACAATAGCATTGCCTTCAGCCAAAGGCCTGGGCAGATTAGTATGTGCCCTGATGTGTGAAATGTATATGGGATGAATTCTCTTATTTAATAATTGTTGAATATTTGTGAAGAGGTAAAAAAGCTCTTCATCATTAGTAAGGATTTAAGCAGTAGGCAACACTGGAACAGCACGTGTCACGTAATGACTGTAAGTATATAAATTACATGGTTCAGGAAATTTTTCTAAAGCCAACAGTACTGCCTTTAATTCAGCTCTTTGAACTGACTTAGTAGCATAAAATGCCTGAAAAGATTCCTGACCCGAGCAGGAAGATTTATGAATGCCAATATGCCCTCTCTTGTCTGCATCTATGAAAACAATAGCAGAAGCGAGAGGCAGTGTTTGAACAGGATTATTTATCATAGTAGAGGTAGTAGAAAGAAATTGTAATAATTTATCTGCTGGCAAGTGATACTTAAGTTGTCCTGGATAATTAGACAGGGCTATTTGCCAGTCAAGATTAAAATTAAATAACGTTTGCACACGCTTAGTTGTTAACATAGGCAGGACCAAATATTCAGGTTCCTTACCTGTATTAAGAATAATCCTCTGGAGACCTTTGTTAATCAGTTGTGTTAATAACTCTATTTGCCCAGTGATGACATGTAGTTGGTGCAAAGCTAAATGAATCCATTCCAAAGGCCCATGAACTTGCCATATAGCTGCTAAAGGTAACTTGGATGGCATTAACAGTATTAGATATATTGGCGTGGTAGGGTCATACTGACAGATCTGCGCCTGTGACAATTTATCATTAACTAATTGTAATGCAGCTTTAGCATCCTCGGTTAAAGTTCGAGAAGAGGAGGGAGAACTATCCCCTTTTAAGATATCAAATAAAGGCTTTAGGTCATCAGGAGTTAGATGTAAAAAGGGTCTAATCCAGTTAATATCTCCTAATAATTTTTGAAAATCATTTAAAGTATGCAAAGACTGTGTATGCAAAGAAATTTTTTGAGGACAAATTCTTTTATTCTCAATAATAAATCCCAAATATTCAAAAGGCTCCATTTTTTGCATCTTCTCAGCAGCAATTACTAAATTATATTGTTGTAATTGAGTGACTAAAAAGGCAAAGGCTTGTTGCAAAATTTCCTCCGTTTCAGCCGCTAGAAGAATATCATCCATATAGTGTATACAATAAATCATCGGCTCAAATTGCATCCAAAATGGAGAAATTGCACGAGAAACAAATTCCTGGCATAGAGTAGGACTATTGGCCATGCCCTGAGGCAGGACCTGCCACTGATAACCTTTAGCAGGTTCTTTATGATTAGTACTGGGAATAGTAAAAGCAAATTGTTCACAGTCTCTGGAGGCTAGCGGAATGGTGAAAAAACAATCTTTTAGATCTAGTACAATTAATTTATATTGCAGAGGAATAGCCGATGGCATGGGCAATCCAGGCTGAAGGACCCCCATAAGTTTCATTGTGGCATTTACTGCCCTTAGATCCTGTAAAAGTCTCCATTTTCCTGATTTCTTTTTTCTTTTTTTTTTGTTTATTTTATTTTTTTTTCCATTTTATTTATTTTTTCAGCGTAACAGTATTCATTCTTTTTGCACAACACCCAGTGCTCCATGCAAAACGTGCCCTCCCCATTACCCACCACCTGTTCCCCCAACCTCCCACACCTGACCCTTCAAAACCCTCAGGTTGTTTTTCAGAGTCCATAGTCTCTTATGGTTCGCCTCCCCTCCCCAATGTCCATAGCCCGCTCCCCCTCTCCCAATCCCACCTCCCCCCAGCAACCCCCAGTTTGTTTTGTGAGATTAAGAGTCATTTATGGTTTGTCTCCCTTTAATTACAAATATAGGAGTATTCCAAGGGCTAAAAGATTCTTTTAAATGACTCAAAAGCAGCTGTTCTTCCATTAAAGTCACTGCCATTGCCAATTTATCTGCATGTAAGGGCCACTGATGCATCCATACAGGGTCATCAGATTTCCATTCGATAGGCAGCACATGAGGAGATTTCAGTGGCCCTGAGGAAAACCCAAACCCGCCTTAGAATGCTGTGACTGTATTTGAAGCAGGTTTGGTTCTCCCTGTAAATGCTTTCCTAAACCTTTTCTCTGTTTATATCCCATCTTTTTAGAGCCATCACAACTGAATGTTGTTCATTTTATGAATAGGAGCTGATGCCAAAGAGACTCCCATATCTGCAACTCCCCTGTAAGTTGCTTTGTAAATGTATATATTCAGTTTATTCCTACATCATAATGAGAAAAGTCCTCAATATAATGTAAGTTATACATAATTTGCATATTACCATTTTGAATTTAGCTTAATATAATTTAATAAGCATTATCAATATTACAGATATTCTTTTTCCTAGGTTTCCAATGTTCTTATTCAATTGCAAATAAGACTTGAAAAACCTCTCACCTTATTGATTCACATATTTACAGAATAAAGTGATTTTTCAAATATAGGATCATTATCATAGAGATTAAATGTGGATCCCATGTGATGAGAAGTAATTTAGTTAAACTATATATGATCCATTGGCAAATCTAGAAATGTGTTCTCTAGATACCAGACGATGTAGAATTTTCTTCTGAAGCAAATGATCATTCAGATCACTAAATAAGTGATTCAGATCACATAAAAAGATCATTCAGATCAGTAAATAAGTCTGGTCACAATTCATTTTGTCTGATTATTGCATAGTTGCAACCAGAATTTGCATTTAACAAAGAAATTTCTATCATTTTCCCTAAAATTTTATAAGAAATATCAGACTAAACTTTAATAAGCATCTGAATGCAAAAAACAAAAATCACCAATTTTCATATAAATTTGTTTTTTTTCTTCTCTTTTCAAGAAATCTGTCATACTCTTGTGTGAACTTTATCAAAATAAACTTCTTTACCCACCTATGGGGGAAGAGTTCTCTAAAAGACCTAGCAGACTTTTCCCACAGGACTTCCATGAACCTTTGCATGAATGCAAAGGAAATAAAATGATATGAAATCAAATTCGAAGCTATACTTTACTCGTGTAATCATTATTGCAGTGTGACTCACAATAGCTAAAATGTGGAAGTTAATATGATATATTCACTGACAAATGAATGGATAAAATGAAATAAAAGTATCATGGATGAACCTGGAGGACATAGAGAGAAGTGAAATAAGCCAGACATAGAAAGACAAACACTTTATAATTACAATTATAAATGAAATCTAAAAGTCAATCTTTAGAAGAGTAGAATGGCAATTGTCAGTGACTAAAGGCAGGGAAAATTGGGAAGATGTGGGTCAAATGCTAAGTTTCCAGTATACATGTTGAATAAGTTATACTTACAGCAATTTATATGTAGTTAACAACATGGTATATTGGAAATTTCCTGTTACTGGAGATCTCACCAGTTGGTAGTATTCTTACACACACACACACACACACACCCCACATACACAAGCTAAGTGAATTGGTGGATATGCACTTTGTAGTTATTAGGAAGCGTAATACTTAAATGAAACTGTGTCCCTTATATATATGAAATTTTTGTCAATTATACCTAAATAAATCTGAATAAAAAGCAAAAAAAAATGACAAGACTAAATGGGATAGTTTATACTGGATGTGTCAAATCTGAGTGGCATGAGTGACCCATGCACAGTAGCTGTGATTTTTTTTACCATCTTCACCATTGCCACTAAAATCAGCATAGTAACCATCATACAATTTTTATCCATACACATGTCATCCTTGCATTTCTCAGGGACTTTGTTCCCGAAAAGTTTCAGTACACTCATTGGTTTTAATAAAGCAGCCAACTTTGCTCTATTAATATTACTGTCACTTTTACTGCACTGGAAAATTAGTGACAGGCAAAGAAATTTAATTTCATTTTCTTATTTTTACTTATTTTTTAAATTAACTTAAAAAATATTGTCTTTGTTTCACAGAAAGCACAAGCAAAGGGAGCAGGAGAGGGGTAAGCAGGCACTGCCCCAACCAGGAAACCAGATGCAGGGCTCACTATCAGGACCCTGGGATCATGAGCTGAGCCTAGGGCAGAAGTTTAACCAACTAGGCCACCCAGGGCACCAAGGAAATTTTTTAAAAAATATTCAAGCTAAGTACAGAAAGTAGTACAACTAGGTAAATTTTCTGTTAAGAAATCATCCTGTCACTTTGGGCACACCAATCTCCTTCATGTATAGGCATGCCCATAGATTGAAAAAGTTTATATTTTAGAACAAAGATGCAAAGTATGCAAAAAATTAATAATGATTCAAAATTTAAAAACAAAAGAGAATCACAGCAGAGGAAGATGTTTATGATCTGCTGGACCTGTTGGAATGGGGTAACAGTGTGATTTAGGATGGGATCTGTGGGGAAGGAGGGGGAAGCAAATTTGTCGCTTAAAAAAGAAAAAAGAAAAAAAAAAGACATCCTTTAAATCAACCCCTGATTGTAGACAAGTTCTCCAAAACCAGTATCTTGCACCCCTGCAACAAACTTGACACAAGTTCTTGGATTATCTCAACAATTGGGCCCTTTTCCTTGCTGCATCCACCAGGGGGCTTCTGGACTGCTCTTGGCTGGGCCTCCTGTGTGGGGTCTGTGCAGGCTGACCAGGATTACCTGAATCTCCCTGCCTTTTGGGGCTGGGCCTCCTGTGGGTCGCCCCCACAGCCCCTCTTTCTGCGCAGCCCACTCCATGCCCAGAACCAACACCAGCTCCCCCAGGCCAGGCCCATCTCTGAAGCAGATGGAGCAGCGCCTCTGGAGGTCAGGTCCACACTGTTCCCTCCCCAACCTGCTGCCACCTGCTCCCAGAGGCAGTGCCCATCTCTGTGGAGGCTGGAGCGGTGCTCCGGAGGTCCTCAGAGGCTCTGGCCTCGACAGTGACTCCCCCTCCACCCCGCTTTCCCGCAGTCTCCCTGCTCTGCCTGTAGGAGAAGCTGCTCTCCCTGGAAAGACTTCTGGAAGGAAAAGAGCTCCTTCCAATTTCTTGGGGTCTTACTGCTGGGTGAGCCCCAATCCATTCCACAGCCTTGTGGGGAGACTTTGAGGAGGCGGCTCAGTTGGTCTCCCCATCAGCTGCACAACCTAGCCTGTCTTGCTGGCCTCACCCTGGGGCATCATAATGCCTTCTTGTGATATTACCACCATGCCCTGGTGAATCACCCAGGCACTCACAAATTAGTCTCATTCAGGTGGCCAGTCACCAGGTAGCTCAGCTGGCCAATGACCAAGGGCTTTTTCAGTGACCCTTCTGACATCATCGAATGGAAAACAGGTTAACTTTTTTCAGGATGAAAAATTCATCTTTGGGATGTATTTATAGTGAAGTTCATGGTGAGGCTGAAAGACTCAACCAGTATAAAGCAAAATGTGTCACTCAGTGTCACCATTCCCTGAAATGCTATCGCCAGTATTCATGAAGACATGGACAATTAAACCCCATGAACTGTCCCATTTCATGGGTAAGTTCATAATATGATGCTACTTTCCACTCCTCCATTAAAGCTTAAATATAAATGTAGAAAATTGTAGCTATTATGTTTGCTATGTCTCCCCAAAATAAACTTAAACCAAGAAAGGATGATGCTGTGTCCCAAGTCATTACCTTTTGCCAAAACAATATTCAGCTCTCATAGACAGGGGAGAACAAAATCCAGCCTGTCAGCAAGTTCACTGCCTTCATGTCTAGCTTCCAACAGAAAGTGGTGGGAGGAGGACTTAAGTTTGTCTCCTCCCTCAAATATAAGTAAATATTTATCAGGTCATTCAGAACACACAACAAATGAATCAGTGATCTGAGAAAACAAATGCTGCATGTCTACAAGTAGAAAAGGGCCCACCATTCAGAAGGGAGGTGGTGTTCAGATTTGAATCTGGTGTTATATAGCTTAGGGGTGGGAACCTGGCTGAGAAAGCTACCACAAAGTCTTCTTAGCAGCAGATCAGAAAATGGTAACATTTAGAAGTCTGCTACTGAGGGGGTGTCCCTGGCTTAAAAATGCTCAGGTAGGGAAGCCAGGTGGAATCCTTGTCAATCCGGAGTGACAAGATTGGTCTCAGGATCCCTGGGGTGACATGAAAATGGGTGGTGCTGAGTATGGCAGAGTTCCCAGACTTCAGAAAGTTAAAAACAAACAAGCAAACAAACAAAAACAAAACAGCAAAACAAACACACAAACAAAAAACAAAACAAAACAACAACAAAAAAAAACCTACCTTTCTACCGAGCTTTAGGAGCAGGAAACCTGCCTGAGAAGAGAGTGTCTAGATGCAAGTTTTCTGCTCTGTGTTGACATAAACTGCTTGCTACAGCATGGTTGTAGGATTGTTTTCCAGGGATAGGGAGGCAAAAGGCAGAAGCACAGGAGATCTGCTATGAGAGGAACCACACATTTCCATGAACATTTGGACATCGGTGGTGAGAGTGGACAAACCTGGTGTGTTCCCGAACGTAGGGAAAATCAGTCTTTGTCTGTTGAGGATTATATCTATTGTGGGTCTTTCGTATATGGTCTTTATGATGTTGAGTTATATTCCCTCTCTTTCTACATGACAGAGAGTTTTTTCAAAGAAGATGCAGCATTTTGTGAAATGCTTTTTCTGCATCTATGGAGAATGTCATATGCTTCTTGCGTTTGTTTTTTATTTTATTTTTGTCCATTTTTTAATGTGGTTTATCCCATTGATTGACTTGCTGAGGTTGAGTCACTTTTCAGTGCAGGAATAAATCCCTCATGGTCATGTTGAATAATCCTTTAAATGTACCATTGGATCCTGTTGGCTAGTATCATGGTGAGACTATATGCATTCTTATTCATCAGGGATACTGGTCTGTAATTCTTTTTAGGGGGCATTCTTCTGTGGTTTTGGCCTCAGGGCAAAGCTGGTCTCATAGAAGGAGTTTGCTGTTTTCCTTTTTTCTATTTTTTTATACTTTCAGAAATATGGGCATTAATTCTTATTTTATTACTTGGCAGAATTCCCCCGTGAAGCCATTTGTCTCTGGATACTTTTTGGGAAATTTTTGGTAATTCAGTTTTTTTTCCCCTTTTTGCTGGTTTTGGGTCTGTTTAGGTTTTCTGTTTCTTCCTCATTGAATTTTGGTATATTATGTTTCAAGGACTGTATCCATTTATTTCAGCTTGCCCAGCTTTTTGGCATGTATTTGCTCATAATATTTCCATATGATTGTTTGCATTTCTTGGGTTTTGCTGTGTTTTCTCCTCTCTCATTTATGCTTTTATTTATCTGGGTCCTTTCTCTTTTATTTTTGGTAAACCTGATTAGAGGTTTAGCAATCTTATTAATTCTTTCAAAGAAGCAGTTCCTAGTCACATTTCTCTGTTCTTTTCTTTAATTTCTGTTTCTTTGCTTTCTGCTCTAATCCTTTTTTTTAGGTTTTATTTATTTATTTGACAGAGATCACAAGTAGGCAGAGAGGCAGGAAGAGGAAAGAGGAAGGAAAGCAGAGTCCTTGCTGAGCAGAGAGCATGATGTAGGACTCAGTACCAGGACCCTGGGATCATGACCTGAGCTGAAGGCAGAGGCTTTAATCCACTGAGCCATCAGGTGCCCCTTTGCTCTAATCTTTATTATTTCTTATCTCCCACTGGATTTATGGTTTATGTCCTTTTTATCTCCAGTATCTTTAAGTATAAGATTAGGTTGTGCATTTGTTACTTTTCTTGTCTCTGGGGCTTGTATTGCTATATACTTACCTCTTAGAACTGCCATTGCTGCTTCCCAGTGGTTCACAACTGTCGTGTATTCAGTTTCATTTGCTTCCATGAATTTTCAAAATTCTTTTTTAATTTTCTGGTTGACCCATTCATTCTGAAATAGGATTCCTTTTAACCTCCATGCATTTGTGGTCCTTCTATGTTTTCATATATTAGATTTCAAGTTTCATAGCATTGCGGTCTGAAAATATGTATGGCATGATCTCAATCTTTTTCAAAAAAATTGATGATCCAGTATGTAATCCGTTTGGAAAACTTTCCATGCACACAGAAGAAGAATGTATTTCTGAGTGTTTTAGGATGAAATGCTCTGACTATCTGTTAAGTCCAGCTGGTCCAGTGTGTCAAAGCCCTTGTTTCCTTGGTTATCTTCTGCTTAGACGATTTGTCCATTGCTATGATTAGGGTGTTAAAGCCCACTATTATTGTAGCATTTTCAATGAAATCCTTTAAGTTTATTATTAATTAATTTATACAATTGACTACTCCTATGTTATGGGCATAAATATTTACATTTGTTAGATCTTCCTATTATATAGACCCCTTTATAATCATATAGTGTCCTTCTTCATCTCTTATTGTAATCTTTGGCCTAATATTTATTTCTGGCAAAAGGATGGTTACTCCGACTTTCTTTTGATGTCCATTAGTATGAGAAATCATTCTCTACATCTTCATTTTTTTTTATTTGTTTATTTACAGCATAACAGTGTTCATTGTTTTGGCATCACACCCAGTGCTCCATGCAGTACGTGCCCTCCCTATTACCCACCACCCGGTTCCTCAACCTCCCACCCCCCCACCCCCCTGCCGCCCCTTCATAACCCTCTGGTTGTTTTTCAGAGTCCATAGTCTCTCATGGTTCATCTCCCCTTCCAGTTTCCCTCAACTCCCTCTCCTCTCCATCTCCCCATGTCCTCCATGTTATTTGTTGTGCTCCACAAATAAGTGAGACCATATGATACTTGACTCTCTCTGCTTGACTTATTTCACTCAGCATAATTTCTTCCAGTCCCGTCCATGTTGCTACAAAAGTTGGGTATTCGTCCTTTCTGATGGAGGCATAATACTCCATTGTTCTACATCTTCATTTGAAATCTGGAGGTGTCTTTCTGTCTGAAATGAATCTCATGTAGGCAGTGTACTGATGAGTCTTTTTTAAAATTTTTTAATCAATTATGTTATCCTTTGTCTTTTAATTGGAACATTTTATCCATTTATATTTAGAGAATTATTAAAATATAAATTTAGTGCCATTTTATTACATGTAAGATTGCCATATCTGTGGATTATCTCCGTTCCTTTATGGCTTTTGTTACTTTTGGGAACTCTTTTTGCTTTATGTGTCCCTTTAATATTTCTTGCAAGGCTGGGTTAGTGTTCATGAATTCCTGTATTTATTTATTTGGTCTGCATGACAGCCTAGCTGGATATAGTGTTCTTGGCTGCATATTTTTCCAACTTAGCACATTGAATATGCGAGTCTTTTCTGGCCTGTCAGGTCTCTGTGGACAGGCCTGCTGCAAGTCTTATGTGCCTACATGTGTAGGTAAGTACATCTTGTCTCAGGGTGATTTTAGGATGTTCTCCTTATCTTTGAAATTTCACTGTGAATTTTCACTCTAGTATGTCATGGTGTTGACTTATTTCTGTTGATTTGGGGGGAGTTCTCTGTGCCTCTTGTACCTGAATACCTGTTTCCTTTTTTGGTTTAGGTAAGTTCTCAACTATAATTTGTTCAACTAAACCTGCTGCTTCTTTTCTACTCTTCTTCTGAGACTCCTACAATACAGATATTCTTTCACTAATGGAATGCTGAATTCCCTAAGTCTACCTTCATTATCTAAGAGTCGTCTATCTTTCCTCTGATCAGCTTCATTATTTTCCATAACTTTGTCTGCTATATCACTAAATTCCTCTTCTATTTCGTTCATCCTCATTTGTATGGTCTCCACTTGGGACTGGACCTCAGTGATAGCATTTTTAATTTCAGCATGTCTATATTGCAGTCCTTGTATGTCTATAGTGATGGATTTTTCTAGTACCTTCTATGTATTTGTTTTTCAAGCATAGCTAGTATCTTTATAATTTTTGCTTTAAATTCTAGTTCAGACTTCTTACTTGTAACTGTATGATTAAATCTGTGGCTATGAGAACCACTTCCTTACTCTTGTGATAAATTTCTCCATCTCATCATTTTTTATTCAAGATGAGAAAAGAATAAGGAAGAAAAAAACACAAGAAAAACAACAACCAAAACAAGAAACTAGATATCTTTGTGTCTTCATCTGCTTGTTTAGAGAAACTGAATCCCAACATGTTAAAAAATAATTAAAATATAATAAAAGCAAAAAATAATAAAACATATATAAAAATTGAAATTAAAAAATCCTTCTGATTTTATGCTCCACTACTTCTAGTACTTTGCAATAGCATCTCTAGGAGGACTCCTTTCCACCCCCTGTATCATTAGTTGTATCACACCATTTTCAAGTCTCTGACCTTCTACCTTCCAAAAGGAGGTCACTTTCCTACCTGTAGCCCTGCAGCTTTTCTTTTCTCAGATCTCTACTTGAGTTATGAGGTTTCAGAATGATTTGAGAGGTATCTAACTCTATTCAAGAAATGAGAAAAACTTAGAATCCCTTCTCCTCTGCCATCCTGACTCCTATTTATCCTTTTCTTGAAGAGAAAGTATGTTCACTTTGGTTTCTAGTGGAGAAATTTTGAGAATTTGTGTTCTTAGCTGAATCTCAGAATGCAATTGCTGTAGTAAAACGTTGCTCTATAATCACCTGATATAAATGATTCTATAAGGTGGGGTGCCTGGGTGGCTCAGAGGGTTAAGCCACTGCCTTCGGCTCAGGTCAGGATCTTGGGGTCCTGGGATCAAGTCCTGCATTGGGCTCTCTGCTCAGCGAGGAGCCTGCTTTCCTCTCTTTCTGCCTGATTCTCTGCTTACTTGTAATCTCTGACTGTCAAATAAATAAAAATAAACTTATATGGACTTTATTGAGGTTTGTTCCCTCTAAATTTACTTTATTGAGGCTTTTTATCATAACTGGATGCTATCCTTTTCCCAAATATATTGTTTTCATTTAATCAAAGGATCGTACAGTCCTTATCCTTTCTTTTATAATGTGGTGTATCAAATTGATTGATTTGTGAATACTAAACAATCATTACAACACAGGAATAAATCCCACTTACTTATGGTAAATGTTTTAAGGATTTTATTTATTTATTCGATAGAAAGACAGTGAGAGAGATCATGAGTAGCTGAAGAGGCA
Organism: Meles meles; assembly: GCF_922984935.1. NCBI lineage: Eukaryota > Metazoa > Chordata > Mammalia > Carnivora > Mustelidae > Meles > Meles meles. The sequence continues at coordinate 180,130 of NW_025721149.1, forward strand.
GACGGAGAGGGAGAGGCAGACTTCCCTGTTAAGTGGGGAGCCTGATGCGGGGCTTGATCCCAGGTCCCCGAGATCATGACCTAAGCTGAAGGCAGAGGCTTTAATCAACAATTTTACATAATTTTATGTGACTTATCAACAATTTTAAGGATACAAGCTGGGCTTAAAAAATGCTAATGAGACCTAAACAATGCCTTACTGAAGAGACCAATGAACTAAGTACAAGTCATGCTAAAATGAAAAAGAATTTCATAATTAAGACACAAAACCAACTGTATGTAATGACACTGAGGATGGATGAAACAGGAAAGAATCGTTGACATGAAGATAACATTATGGAAAATAAGGAAGCTGAAAAGAAGAGGGAAAGTATAGTATTGGCTCACCAATATGGACTTAGGAAACACAGGTAACTCACAAAATGCAATAACATTCATTTCATAGGAATCCAAGAATATGAAGAAAGGGACAGAAGGTTTATTTGATCAAATTGTTGCTGAAAACGTTCTCAATCTTAGGAAGACATAAACATCAAAATCCAAGTGGCACAAATAAGGAAGGAATCCTGAAAGTAGCAAGTGAAAACAAACAAACAAAAATTCTACAAGGACAACCAAACCAGGTCTATAGAAGAGATGTCCACAGAAATATGGTAGGTCAGAAGAAAGCGACATGATATATTCAAAATGCAGAATGGGAACACTATTCAGCCAAGAATACTTTATCCAGCAAAGCTGTCATGTAGAATAGGACTGACAAAAAAAGTCCCAGAAAACAAAATTAAAGAAGTTCATGAGTACTCCAGCCCTGTAAGAGATAATATGGGGGATTCCTTGAGAGGGGAAGACCAAGAACATCAAAGACTGGAAAATGAACAGAGAAAATACCCAGAAACACTAAATTAGAGGCAATGCAATGGCACTAATTTATTCTATTTTTAAATTTTATTAATTTATTTGAGAGAGAGAGAGAGCAGGAACAAGGGGAGGGGAAAGAGAAACGAAGAAGCACACTCTGTGCTGAACAGAGAGCCCAATGAGGGGCTCAATCTCAGGACCCTGAAATCATGACCAAACTAAAGTCAGACACTTAACTGAATGAGCCATGCAGGGGCTCCACGATGGCATGAAATTCTTATATATCAAATATTCCTCTGAATATAAATGGAATAAATGTTACAATAAAAAGGCACTGGTATCAGAATGGATTTTTAAAAAGATCAATATACTTCTGACAAGAAATTCATTTTAGATGTAAAGATACCATCAGATTGAAAGTGACTGGATAGAGAAAATCTATCATGATAATGAATGTGAAAAGAAAATCAGAGTAACATATTTATATCAGAATAACTAGATTTTAAACCCAGGATTGTAATGAAAGATGAATGAGGACACTATTTCCTAATTAAGGAGTCTATCCAACAAGATCTGACAACTGTACATATTTTTGCTACAAACATGTAAACAGCCAGATATATAAGCAATAAGTCACATAAAGAAACTGATTGAAACTAATATGATAAGAGTGAGTGTCTTAGAAGAGTGAGGTGTGAGGTGACTGCATGATGGACAGTGTGGAAGGTATATGCTATGGAGAGTGCTGTGAATTATGTAAGACTGATGAATCAAAGACCTATACCCTTGAAACAAATAATACATTATATTTAATAAAAATATAAATTAAATAAAAACCCCTCAACAACGTTGTTACAGAAAGAATATAAACCAACATGATAAAAGGCATATGTAAAGACCCACAGTCAATATAATCTTCAAAGCAGAAAAATGGCTTCACCATTAGTGTTAGGAATAAGACTCTGTCATAAATGTTATTTAACATAGTACTGGAAGTCCCAGACTTAGCAGCCAGGCAACAAAAAGAAAAGAAAAGAAAGTACAAAATATAACATCCAAATTGACAAGGACCAAGTCCAAACTTCAGTGCATGCAGATGACATGATACTCTATGGAGAAAACATAAAAGACTCAGTGCTGCAGGATATAAAATCAGCATACAGACATCTGTTGCATTTCCAACAATGAAGCAGCAGAAAGGGAAATCAAGGAGTCAGTCTCATTCACAATGGAACCAGACACAAGATACCTAAGAATAAACCTGATGAAAGAGGTAAATGCCTCTACATTGAAAACTATAGAACACATAAAGAATTTGTAGCGTATACACAAAGAAATGGAAAAACACTCCATGCTGATGGATGGGAAGAAAAAATATTGTTAAAATGTCTATGCTACCAAAACCAATCTACCTATTTAATGCAGTCCATATAAAAAACTACCAGCACTTTGAGCAGAACTAGATCCTAAACTTTTTAAAGACCTACAAAAGACTCTGAGAGTCAAAATAATTCTCAAATTCCATAAAGAATTTATCAAACTCAGCATGCCAAAATTTAATATTCCATTTAAGAAATGGGCAGAAGGGGAGGAGTCAAGATGGCGGAGAAGTAGCAGGCTGAGACTACATCAGGTAGAAGGAGATCAGCTCCATAGCTTATCTAAACATTGCAAACACCTACAAATCCAACGGGAGATCGAAGAGAAGAACAGCAACTCTAGAAACAGAAAATCAACCACTTTCTGAAAGGTAGGACTGGCGGAGAAGTGAATCTAAAATGACAGGAAGATAGACCCCGGGGGGAGGGGCCGGCTCCCGGCAATCAGCGGAGGAACGGAGCACAAAATCAGGACTTTTAAAAGTCTGTTCCACTGAGGGACATTGCTCCAGAAGCTAAACCAGGGTGAAGCCTACGCGGGGTCAGCGTGGCCCCAGGTCCCGCAGGGTCACAGAAGGATCCGGGGTGTCGGAGTGTCGCAGAGCTCGCAGGTATTAGAATGGAGAAGCCGGCTGCAGAGACAGAGCCGAGGACTGAACTCTCAGCTCGGGGTTACCTTGAACTGGTCGTGGGCTGGGTTGAGCTCGGAACGCAGCTAGAGGCTGGGGATACGGGAGTGATTGGGTGCTGTCCTCTGGGGGAGCACTGAGGGGTGGGGCCCCAGGCTCTCGGCTCCTCCGGGCCGGAGACTGGGAGGCCGCCATTTTCATTCCCGTCCTCCAGAACTCTACGGAAAGCGTTCAGGGAACAGAAGCTCCCAAAAGCGAACCCGAGCCGATTACTTAGTCTGGCCACCAGTAAGGGCGGTGCAATCCCACCTCGGGCAAAGACACTTGAGAGTCACTACAACAGGCCCCTCCCCCAGAAGATCAACAAAATATCCAGCCAGGATGAAGTTCATCTACTAAGGAAAATAGGTTCAATTCCTAAGACAGCAGCGCAATTCCAGAGGAGGAGAAAGCAAAGCATGGAACTCATGGCTTTCTCCCCATGATTCTTTAGTCTTGCGGCTACTTCAATTTTTTTTTTCCTTTTTTCAATTTTTTTTCTTTTTTCTTCTTCTGCTAAATTTTTTAAAACTTTTACCCTTTTCTTTTTTAACGTTTTTTGACTAGATTATCTAAATATATATATTTTTTCTTTCTTTTTAATATTTTTTCTTTATTTGTTTTATTTTTTAAATTTTTTTTCTTTTTTTTTCTGAACCTCTTTTTATCCCCTTTCTCCCCCCCACAATTTGGAGTCTCTTCTCATTTGGTTACAGCGCATTTTTCTGGGGTCTTTGCCACCCTTTTAGTATTTTATTGGATCCTTCATATCCTCTTATCTGGACAAAATGACAAGGCGGAAAAAATCACCACAAACAAAAGAACAAGAGACAGTACCGAAGGCTAGGGACCTAATCAACACAGACATTGGTAATATGTCAGATCAAGGGTTCAGAATGACGATTCTGAACATTCTAGCCGGGCTCGAAAAAGGCATGGAAGATATTAGAGAAACCCTCTCTGGAGATATTAAAGCCCTTTCTGGAGAAATTAAAGAACTAAAATCTAACCAAGTTGAAATAAAAAAAGCTATTAATGAGGTGCAATCAAAAATGGAGGCTCTCACTGTTAGGATAAATGTGGCAGAAGAAAGAATTAGTGATATAGAAGACCAAATGACAGAGAATAAAGAAGCCGAAAAAAAGAGGAACAAACAGCTACTGGACCATGAGGGGAGAATTCGAGAGATAAGTGACACCATAAGATGAAACAACATTAGAATAATTGGGATTCCAGAAGAAGAAGAAACAGAGAGGGGAGCAGAAGGTCTATTAGAGAGAATCATTGGAGAGAATTTCCCTAATATGGCAAAGGGAACAAGCATCAAAATCCAGGAGATGCAGAGAACCCCCCTCAAAGTCAACAAGAATAGGTCCACACCCCGTCACCTAATAGTAAAGTTTACAAGTCTTAGTGACAAAGAGAAAATCCTGAAAGCAGCCCGAGAAAAGAAGTCTGTAACATACAATGGTAAAAATATTAGATTGGCAGCAGACTTATCCACAGAGACCTGGCAGGCCAGGAAGAGCTGGCATGATATATTCAGAGCACTAAACGAGAAAAACATGCAGCCAAGAATACTCTATCCAGCTAGGCTATCATTGAAAATAGAAGGAGAGATCAAAAGCTTCCAGGACAAACAAAAACTGAAAGAATTTGCAAACACCAAACCAGCTCTCCAGGAAATATTGAAAGGGGTCCTCTAAGCAAAGAGAGAGCCTAAAAGTAGTAGATCAGAAAGGTACAGAGACAATATACAGTAACAGTCACCTTACAGACTAATAATGGCACTAAATTCATATCTCTCAATAGTGACCCTGAATGTTAATGGGCTAAATGCCCCAATCGAAAGACACAGGGTATCAGAATGGATAAAAAAACAAAACCCATCTGTATGTTGCCTACAAGAAACTCATTTTAGACGCGAAGACACCTCCAGATTTAAAGTGAGGGGGTGGAAAACAATTTACCATGCTAATGGGCATCAGAAGAAAGCTGGGGTGGCAATCCTTATATCAGATCAATTAGATTTTTAGCCAAAGACTATAATAAGAGATGAGGAAGGACACTATATCCTACTCAAAGGGTCTGTCCAACAAGAAGATCTAACAATTTTAAATATCTATGCCCCTAACGTGGGAGCAGCCAACTATATCAACCAATTAATAACAAAATCAAAGAAACACATCAATAATAATACAATAATAGTAGGGGACTTTAACACTCCCCTCACTGAAATGGACAGATCATCCAAGCAAAAGATCAACAAGGAAATAAAGGCCTTAAATGACACACTGCACCAGATGGACATCACAGATATATTCAGAACATTTCATCCCAAAGCAACAGAATACACATTCTTCTCTAGTGCACATGGAACCTTCTCCAGAATAGATCACATCCTGGGTCACAAATCAGGTCTCAACCGGTATCAAAAGATTAGGATTATTCCCTGCATATTTTCAGACCACAATGCTCTGAAGCTAGAACTCAATCACAAGAGGAAAGCTGGAAGGACCCAAATACATGGAGACTAAACAGCATCCTTCTAAAGAATGAATGGGTCAACCAGGAAATTAAAGAAGAATTGAAAAAAATTCATGGAAAAAAATGATAATGAAAACACAACAGTTCAAAATCTGTGGGACACAGCAAAGGCAGTCCTGAGAGGAAAATATATAGCGGTACAAGCCTTTCTCAAGAAACAAGAAAGGTCTCAAGTACACAACCTAACCCTACGCGTAAAGGAGCTGGAGAAAGAACAAGAAAGAAACCTTAAACCCAGCAGGAGAAGAGAAATCATAAAGATCAGAGCAGAAATCAATGAAATAGAAACCAAAAAAAAACAATAGAAAAAATCAATGAAACTAGGAGCTGGTTCTTTGAAAGAATCAATAGGATTGATAAACCCCTGGCCAGACTCATCAAAAAGAAAAGAGAAAGGACCCAAATCAATAAAATCATGAATGAAAGAGGAGAGATCACAACTAACACCAAAGAAATACAGACAATTATAAGAACATACTATGAGCAACTCTACGCCAACAAATTGGCCAATCTGGAAGAAATGGATGCATTCCTAGAGACATATAAACTACCACAACTGAACCAGGAAGAAATAGAAAACCTGAACAGGCCCATAACCAGTAAGGAGATTGAAACAGTCATCCAAAATCTCCAAACAAACAAAAGCCCAGGGCCAGACGGCTTCCCAGGGGAATTCTACCAAACATTTAAAGAAGAACTCATTCCTATTCTCCTGAAACTGTTCCAAAAAATAGAAATGGAAGGAAAACTTCCAAACTCATTCTATGAGGCCAGCATCACCTTGATCCCAAAACCAGACAAGGATCCCACCAAAAAAGAGAACTACAGACCAATATCCTTGATGAACACAGACGCAAAAATTCTCGCCAAAATACTAGCCAATAGGATTCAACAGTACATTAAAAGGATTATTCACCACGATCAAGTGGGATTTATTCCAGGGCTGCAGGGTTGGTTCAACATCCGCAAATCAATCAATGTGATAGAACACATTAATAAAAGAAAGAACAAGAACCATATGATACTCTCAATAGATGCTGAAAAAGCATTTGACAAAGTACAGCATCCCTTCCTGATCAAAACTCTTCAAAGTGTAGGGATAGAGGGCACATACCTCAATATTATCAAAGCCATCTATGAAAAACCCACTGCAAATATCATTCTCAATGGAGAAAAACTGAAAGCTTTTCCATTAAGGTCAGGAACACGGCAGGGATGTCCATTATCACCACTGCTATTCAACATAGTATTAGAAGTCCTAGCCTCAGCAATCAGACAACAAAAAGAAATTAAAGGCATCCAAATTGGTAAAGAAGAAGTCAAACTACCACTCTTCGCAGATGATATGATACTATATGTGGAAAACCCAAAAGACTCCACTCCAAAACTGCTAGAACTTGTACAGGAATTCAGTAAAGTGTCAGGATATAAAATCAATGCACAGAAATCAGTTGCATTTCTGTACACCAACAACAAGACTGAAGAAAGAGAAATTAAGGAGTCAATCCCATTCACAATTGTACCCAAAACTATAAGATACCTAGGAATAAACCTAACCAAAGAGACTAAGAATCTATACACAGAAAATTATAAAGTACTCATGAAAGAAATTGAGGAAGACACAAAAAAATGGAAAAATGTTCCATGCTCCTGGATTGGAAGAATAAATATTGTGAAAATGTCTATGCTACCTAAAGCAATCTACACATTTAATGCAATCCCTATCAAAATACCATCCATTTTTTTTCAAAGAAATGGAACAACTAATCCTAAAATTTATATGGAACCAGAAAAGACCTCGAATTGCCAAAGGAATGTTGAAGAACAAAGCCAAAGTTGGTGGCATCACAATTCCGGATTTCAAGCTCTATTACAAAGCTGTCATCATCAAGACAGCATGGTACTGGCACAAAAACAGCCACATAGACCAGTGGAACAGAATAGAGAGCCCAGAAATCGACCCTCAACTCTATGGTCAACTAATCTTCGACAAAGCAGGAAAGAATGTCCAATGGAAAAAAGACAGCCTCTTCAATAAATGGTGCTATGAAAATTGGACAGCCACATGCAGAAAAATGAAATTGGACCACTTCCTTACACCACACACGAAAATAGACTCCAAATGGATGAAGGACCTCAATGTGAGAAAGGAATCCATCAAAATCCTTGAGGAGAACGCAGGCAGCAACCTCTTCGACCTCAGCCGCAGCAACATCTTCCTAGGAACAACGGCAAAGGCAAGGGAAGCAAGGGCGAAAATGAACTATTGGGATTTCATCAAGATCAAAAGCTTTTGCACAGCAAAGGAAACAGTTAACAAAACCAAAAGACAGCTGACAGAATGGGAGAAGATATTTGCAAACGACATATCAGATAAAGGGCTAGTATCCAAAATCTATAAGGAACTTAGCAAACTCAACACCCAAAGAACAAACAATCCAATCAAGAAATGGGCAGAGGACATGAACAGACATTTCTGCAAAGAAGACATCCAGATGGCCAACAGACACATGAAAAAGTGCTCCACGTCACTCGGCATCAGGGAAATACAAATCAAAACCACAATGAGATATCACCTCACACCAGTCAGAATGGCTAAAATGAACAAGTCAGGAAATGACAGATGCTGGCGAGGATGTGGAGAAAGGGGAACCCTCCTCCACTGTTGGTGGGAATGCAAGCTGGTCCAACCACTCTGGAAAACAGCATGGAGGTTCCTCAAAATGTTGAAAATAGAACTACCCTATGACCCAGCAATTGCACTACTGGGTATTTACCCTAAAGATACAAACATAGTGATCCGAAGGGGCACGTGTACCCGAATGTTTATAGCAGCAATGTCTACAATAGCCAGACTATGGAAAGAACCTAGATGTCCATCAACAGATGAATGGATCAAGAAGATGTGGTATATATACACAATGGAATACTATGCAGCCATCAAAAGAAATGAAATCTTGCCATTTGCGACGACGTGGATGGAACTAGAGCGTATCATGCTTAGTGAAATAAGTCAATCGGAGAAAGACAACTATCATATGATCTCCCTGATATGAGGACATGGAGAAGCAACATGGGGGGGGTAGGGGGATAGGAGAAGAACAAATGAAACAAGATGGGATTGGGAGGGAGACAAACCATAAATGACTCTTAATCTCACAAAACAAACTGGGGGTTGCTGGGGGGAGGTGGGATTGGGAGAGGGGGAGCGGGCTATGGACATTGGGGAGGGGAGGCGAACCATAAGAGACTATGGACTCTGAAAAACAACCTGAGGGTTTTGAAGGGTCAGGGGTGGGAGGTTGGGGGAACAGGTGGTGGGTGATGGGGAGGGCACGTTTTGCATGGAGCACTGGGTGTTGTGCAAAAAGAATGAATACTGTTACGCTGAAAAAATTAATAAAAAGGGAAAAAGAAAAAAAAATCTAAAACACTGAAAATTTCACAAACATAACAAAAATCCAGAAATCTAGCATAGTAGGATAATGGCCTGATACATCTTCACAAAATATTTTTCCATAGAGGGTTTGGCACTGTATTTTTTGGATTTCTCTGCATATTGCAACAATTTTGGAATATTATTTTCTCTCAAGCGAGTAGAAAGAGGATTCAGTCTTTCTCCAGGTGTGGCTGAGGGAATCTTGTTTCAGATTATTGGCCCTTTTGGAAATGTCTTTCAGTTGCAAGTCTACTTGCTGGCACCTTGGGGTTGCCTCTGGAGTCTGCTCCTTCCTGCCTTGGAGAGTTCCAGGTTTGCCTCTCTCTAGGCACAGGCTGGTGGATAACTGCCTCACCTGCTGGCCCCGCTCATCCAGGTCCCTACACCCCCACTTCTGGTCCCCAAGTCCCTGCATGGCTTCTGGTGAACTGGTCATTAAGACTGGGCTCTGAGAGCCCCCACTGTGGGGCAAAGACAACACAAAAGGCAGTTCAGGTCCTTCTTGCCCAGACACATGGTATGATTGGGGCTGGCTTGTTGCCGTGGCTGGTGTGGCCACAGCTGCTTCCTATCCCCTTGCCCATCGCCAGGGCAGAGAGGGAGACCCCCAAGCCTGGCGATGTGTATGCTTCCAGAGTTGGCTAGGGGTGCTGCTGGATCCATATGTCCAGGAGGGGAACACACGGAGCCGCAGAAGGGACACAAGCAACGGAAGGCTCTGAAGCTTTGGTTATTAGCAGGTGGCATCTGTTTAGTAAGCCACCCTTGGCAGTCATGACCCTCCCTGTGAGTGAAGATGGATGAGGGATTTTTTTTTTCTTTTCTGAGCATTATATGGCAACAAAGATGGAATGTGTGAATGTGTGGCTAGTTTCAGTCTCATGGTATCTGTTCAATAACTGACAGCAATTATGGTTATTAGTAAATTACCATCTGCTTTAATTATTCTTCTGTGAGTTTTATCTGAACTTATGAGTTTCCCAGAGTCTGCTCAGGCATGGGAGAACTCAAAAAGCTGAGGACCACTCCAACCAGGACTCTCCATGTTCAGTCCTTCCTTTCCTGGAACACCTTCATCAGAGATGGGGTTGTTGGTGGATCAACAGTGTGTGGATTACCCTGCAGTGTCAGGAATGCGGCTAGTTCATCCCCTCAGGGAGTGTTACTTAAGTGAGCCCTCCAGGGACACCATGCTAGGGCGAGTGGAAGAAACAGAATATGATACCTGACTCTTGTCCTCATCAATGACTGAGAGTTGAGGGATTTTGACACATTGTTAATTTAGAAGCTTTGATTGCAAGACAGAAATGTGTTTCAGTAGCTTAAAGCAAAGAAGGGCATTTATTGATTCATGTAATTGAAAAGTTTAGGGTAGGACTAGCTGGCTCACATGAGCAGAAGTGGCGACATGGTTCAATGGAATCATTAGGACTTGATCGCCCGGCAGGTGATTATGTGTTCAGGTTCATCTTCCCCACCTGGAGGATCAAGGCAAATTCAGTTTTACATCCTGGGCCTGAATGTTCTAGTGAGCTTCCTGCCAGTCTAGCCCTCACCATCTAGCTGGAGAGCAGACAGGGGTGCCCTGAAAACACAGCCTGGTCCTCCCCGGTGGTGGAGGCTGTGCGTGTTAGGTCGGCATGTGTTGTAATATACACGGTAAAGGCTTGCACAGTAACTAGATGGTGAGACGATCATTGGGCACTGCAGCATTTTGTCTAAATGGCATGTTTGGTCACAGTGCTTAACAAGGGATCCAGAAATGTTTCCTGGTTTGAGCTACCTACAGACTTTAAGTTCTGGGAACAAATACTATTGTGTTACTCTCATCATGCATATTGCTTAGCAGACACAGCATTTTCATCACTACATGTTTTTCAGAGTCCATAGTCTCTTATGGTTCGCCTCCCCTTCCAAATTTTTTTTTTTAATAAACATATAATGTATTTTTATCCCCAGGGGTACAGGTCTGTGAATCTCCAGGTTTACACACTTCACAGCACTCACGATAGCACTTACCCTCCCCAATGTCCATAGCCCCCTCCCCCTATCCCAATCCCACCTCCCCCCAGCAACCCCCAGTTTGTTTTGTGAGATTAAGAGTCATTTATGATTTGTTTCCCTCCCAACTACATGTTTAACTATTTTGGTATAGGATTTGGGGGTGGTGGAGGCTTATGAAGTGTGCTTTTACCTGAGGGTCTCAGATTCTTAATTTCTGGGGCCACAGGTCTATATTATTTTGAAAATACAAAGCTGCCCCTTTTGTTCCTGCTTTTGTAAATTTTCAAATTAAAACACGAAGGAAGCCATGGGTTGGTGGCCTCTGGTAAGAAGGAACCAGTTCTATGAACATGAATCATACCTATTTATTTATGATGTAATGTGAGTGCTTATTTTTCCTGTGGTGTTAGACTTCATGTAATATTGTCTGCCAAGGCAGATAGATTTCCATAGATATTCCTTTGTACAAGCAGATGTTACACAGTCCCCTGTCTGTACTCACGTCTTCGTCCTCCAGCCCTGTGTGGGAAGCCAGAGGCTGATGCCCCACGTTCACAGAGCTCATACTTCCTCCCTGAGTCCTAGCACGACATCCTCACTGTTGGTCCTGGTCTTCCTCAGGTCAAGGGCTCATGTGTGTTTCCTTGTCTGTTCCCCTCCTGACCAGGAAGGAGCTGGGTCATTCTAAAGTTCAATTTTTTTTTTAAGATTTTATTCATTTATTTGACAGATAGAAATTACATTAGGCAGAGAGGCAGGCAGAAAGAAAGAAAGGAGGAAGCAGTCTCCCTGCTGAGCAGAGAGCATGATGTGGGTCTCGATCCCAGGACCCTGGAATCATGACCCGAGCCAAAGGCAGAGGCTTTAACCCACTGAACCACCCAGGCGCCCCAGGATCTGGGTCATTCTAATACCTGTGTCACCTGGCCCCAGGTGAGGACCTACAAGGACATATGCTGAGGAATAGAGCATTTAAAAGGCAGGTGGTGGTTATGGGTTGTTTAGGGAAAAATTATATTGAAAGAAGGTAGAACATTCAAACCCTAGCTAGACAGTCAATACCCAGGAATCATACCAAGTATTTATTATTTGGCACTGAGTCAGGCTCTGTGGAAGTCACAGGAGAATATAAAATTAGACACGTGTCTGGTTGGGGAACTCAAGGAGGCATTAAAAAGGGTTTTGTGGAAGAGGCAGGTCAGGAGCAGAACCTTGAAGCTGACCACTCAGTCAGCGTTCTTCCTGGTGCAATCATGGGAAACTTACTCAAGGTAGGCTTAAAGTTAAAAAAAAAAAAAAAAAGATGGGGTAGGGGCTTTATTAGTGCACTTCATGAAAATATCTCAGGAGTTGAGGCCTGAAGGGCGTGGGCTGCCAGGAAGTCCCTGGGACCACTCTGCTCTCTGCAAGTTCTGACTCTGGTCCCCTTGGGGTCGGTGCCTCAGGCCATCACCTGCACAGCCCCCAGCAGTTCCTGGGTCTGGGAGAAAGAGGTCCTCTCTTACCAGAGGGCTTCAGCAAATGTCATGGCTTAATTCCAGTTGGCTCTGATCTCACAGCCCTGCACCAAGCCCTGTGGGAATGCAAGAGGACTGTGTCTAAGCCAGAGCAGCAAGCTCATCTCTGTCGCTGGGGAGAGGTCAATAATTCTACCGGTCAACAATGTGCACTGAATGTGTAATGGATACATGATTCAATGAGTAAGTGAATGAATCAGTGACAGGCTGTATTATGGATTCAGGTGAGGTCAGGGACATAGCATAGAGGGAGGTCTGCTTTTGGCTTCTGCAGCTGAACGGCCCTCTAGACTCTTGGCCCCAAAGGAGGACTAAGCATGTGTTTGGGGAGGTGCTGCCTCAACTGCTCCCAGGGTTTACATTCTGGCAGCAGGACATAGATGGCAGCAGGACGGTAGACAGCCCAGCCCCAGCGGACACTGCCTGCTGCTGGGGGTGCACCCACTTTCTTTCCTGAGCAGATACCTGCTGCAGAATCTGCCTCTGATGCCTTCAGATTCTGGACATTCTGTCCCCAGAAGCCCAGCCCAGGAGGGGTCTGAAGTGCATGCAGTGCAGAGGACAAGGAGGGATGTCCACAAGCTGGGCTTGCTTTAAACCCTGACAGGGTTTAAAAGTCAGGTGATGCATGGACAGGCCCTTCCAAAGATCGGAGCTCCAGGCTCTGAGCCCACAGGAATATACATGGTTGGTGGAGGGAGCAGAGATTTGAAGGATGTGTGTTGCTCTGAATGGCTCACAGGTTCCTCACTGATGGGTTCCCACATCGGTGTGCACAGGGGGTCATCCCTAAGACCCGTCTGTTACTATTAACATCTGACTCTCACCACCTCCACTCTCCTTCCTTATGGGAGCATTTCAAATGGAAATATGATGTTAAATACACAAATTAACAGAGGGATACTGAATCCAAGTGCAGATTGGATGACTCCGTATGACATGTTATGATCCATGGCATAGAATATTAAGTCTATAAGGAGACTCCTATAATTATGCATCAGCTTTCAGACTGATCTTTAGAAGAGTTGTCCTTATTAGTCAGCTATCCAAGCCAATACCTGGGAGCTGCCCTTATATCGTTCTTGTCCAAAGACCCATTCCAATCAGTCAGCACACCAACCGCACATCCTGCAGGCCTCATGAATTGCCTCTTTGGATTTCTTATCCAAAGCACAGCACTTATCTCTCTGCCTTCCATTTTGCTTACCTCCCATTCATTCTGCATTCCTGGGACAGCATGATTGCATGGAAACCCTATCCATTTATCACTTCTACTTGCTGATTCTTACTTTTGAGGACAGTCCCTAAGGCCCGTGTAGCCCCCGGGAGTTGGTGTCTTCTTCTGTCCACAGTATTGGCTCTCATCTGTTCCCTGGCACTGATCCTTTGAGAAGAAAGAGATTGGGTTTTTGGCAGTGGGTCCTTAGGATGACCGTGATCTTTGGCTCTTCTGGTTTTCCTTCTTCCAGAGCTCCCAGATTCAGGGCTGTCTGACACCTGCCACTTCTGGGACAGGTAGGGGAATTCATGCTCTTAACCTCACACACTTGCATGTACCAATCCCTTCGACTTTCCCACTGGGAGCCACCCTGAGGCAGGGCACTCTCTTCCTGTCCTGGTTCCTGCAGGGCTTTCTTCCATAAAACGTCTGGTTTTATCTTATCAGCTGAAGCAGGGCCTCACATGTGGCACAGCACCTGGTAAGAGCTGGAGTTCAGGGTCAAGGCCAGTTTCCACCCAGCCCAATTCCCTGATCTGCTTCATAGTCTTCTGCCTTTATGCTTTCCACAAATGCAAGGTGGGATCTTGTTTGTTCCCATCTGAGTTATCGACCAAAACCTGGATGCTGGTGGCTCTGGGGACAGACCTCTCTGCTGGGGAAGAGACACGACCCCGCCATAACCGAGGCACCCCTGGGTTCAGTTTTGCAGTCATTTTCTTTTCAAGAAAACCATCAGGAATTACGTCAAGTTAATTGCTGAACTCCAGAAATACTGCATGTAGGATATAGATCGGTATTGGATGGAGCAGGGTTTGGATTGCAGCTTCCTGGTGGGAATCCAAGTGAACTCAGACAAGTGGGGAGTCTCTCTCAGCATCTCGGGCTGCCCTCTGGGAGCAGTGACCTAAGGGTCAGTCCCGGCTCTTCCAGTATGTTGCTGTATGACATGGTTAGGTAGTGGTGTCTTCTGCACAATGGGGTAACAAGGACTAGACCCCAGGCACATGGCTTCAGAAACAGAGTCCATAAGAAGCATCCAGCAGGGTTACAGTCACTCTTGGTTGGTTACAGTTACTATTACTCAGCTTCTTTTTACCTCAGATCCCCACCCATGAAGTGGGAATCCACTGCTAATAGCCCTCACAGGGCTATTGTTGGAGAAGCTTGGGGAAGCATCCTCGCAGCCTTCTAGCCTGGTGGAAGCTCCTAGTCAGTGGTGCTGGCAAAATTGTTGGCATTCCCCCCATCTATCCATGCAGGAACATCGTCAGAAAAAGGAAATGAGACCAGAGTGGCATAGTGGGAGAGGGACAGTGTTTGTGTGTGTGTGTGTGTGTGTGTGTGTGCACGCCCGTGCATTAATGCGATGCTGTAACAGATTTCCTCCTGTGTTTTGGAAAGTGTGATGGCTCCTTGATTTCACAAGTTCAGTCGCTGCATACATACACCCATCACAGGTTGGCAACTAAATCCTTGGCAATTGGTATTCCCTAGGAATTAATGTTTGGTGCCAGCTTGAATGTTAGAACTGTAATTAGACTATTCTTTATTCTAATAGTATTGCACATTCATCTTATGTATATTGGTGCATGAGAAGATGTGATAATTCCACGTAACTTACTTGAGAGCAGGTAGGGTCATGTGTCATGTGAAACATCCTTTTTCTAATCAGCTGAGACAGGAAGGAGGAGAAAATGAGCATTAACCCAGGACCCGCAATGTTCGCAGACCCATGTTAGATCCTGTGAAGATGGGAATCTCACAGAATGCTCACAGTCCCTCTGAAATAAGCATCACTAACCTCTGCATTTCACAGGGGAAGGACACAAGGTTGGGGCAGGAAAGAAGGTGTCCCATGTTACAGTACTCAGTTGGTGCTTAAGCCAGGAGGCAAGCCCAGGGCCCCTTCCACTGAAGTGGGAATCATGACAGGCTTGTCTTGATCTGGCTCCAGGGATCTGGAGAAAGATCTCTGCTTCTTTTTCACTCCATTTTCACCTTCCTCACAGGAGGAGTAGCCAGACCAGCTGAGATGTTTGCAACACAGGTGGGAGTTTTCAGCAGGAGACAGGGCAAGGCAGACAGGAAGCACTGTTTAAATAAAGGCAGGAGTTCATTACTCAAGTTCTTTATTAAAGGAATAGAAGTATAAACCAGAGACAGGGTTCAGAATAATGGCTGGGTTCTCAATCTTGGTAGTTTTTAGGAGATCGTTAGTAGTGGTGTAGTCTTTTCTGTCACTGTGACTACAGGGCATGGGGTGGGGGGCAGAAGAAGGGATGGAGCAGATCAAGAGGGGATGCATTGAAGGTTTGGTCCTTCATCTTCCTGGGAGTAAACTCTGGATGTGGTACCTGGCCCCTCTCTACGCCCAGGCAGAGGAACTGGATGTGGCCCAGCAGAAGGGCAGGAGTGGATTTTGGGAGTCCTGGTCTCTCCCCGCCATGACCAGGAGTGCTTGATTCCTGCCTGAGCTTCTCTGCACTCCTTTATAAGATTAGACTATGCCAGCCAGAATTCTTTCAGTTGAAAGTGACTGAAACTCTAGTAATTTGAACTGAAGCTTTACCTTTGCCTACATATGAGCTTCCTTTAGGCAGTGAGAAGCTTGGCAGGCAGCCTTTGTAGGCTTACTAGCCTCAGGTTTGGACTCTAGAAAAAAGGAGGCTATCCTCTCTAAGTAGTCACATCTGAATTTCCAAGGAATGTTCTAGATGACTTGTCCTAGCTCACAGCTTTACTCATGGCCCTGTGGCCAAGGGGGTGGGATTCAGTGGCTGATTTTCTTTCTTTCTTTCTTTTTTTTTTTTTTTTTTTTTTTGGCAGAAGAAGGTAGGGAACAGGGATGCTGGCCAGACAATAGCTACTGATGTCTGGCAAGGAGAAGAAATAATCCTTGTAAATTCCAAAATAAGCCAAAACATGTTTGCCTGTTCAACCAGCTAAATATTTATAAATTTCTCCCAATACAAACTTTCTCCTTTCCTTATTTTCTTCCCTCTTTAGTGTAAACAAAATTATTTTCTAAGAAAGGGGAGTTCCTTCTGTCTGATCAAGATTTCTCCGTTATAGATTTGTTTAATCACTGACTGGCTTCTCTTTCCATTGGTGGGTCCAGTGGATCACACTGCCAATCCCAGGGCACCTGCCCAACAGTCACGGACACCCAGAATATAAAGGGGATCTTCACCACTTCAGTCAAAATTAGGCAAACTTAACTCCTTTCTAGTCCCTTGTTAAATTGTACCCAGAGGAAATGAGAACACATTTTAAATACCAAAGTTTATTATATAACTATCTTCAAAGGCATTTGAAGCTATTTATTCCAAACACACACACACACACACACACACACACACACACACACACACACACACTCACACACACACACAACAAATCAACCAACCAACCCAACCAGCACCAGAAGTGACAGCAACAACTCAGTACATTTAACCAAGAGATGGAAATAGAAACATAAGGCAGCAAAGAAGTGAGTAGATGCATAGAACTCTGAGACTTAAGGTGATAAGAGTGACCATGATTCGAATCACACCAGCTCTGAGGTTCTCGGCACGGGGACAGAGAGATGTTCTGTGACCTTTGAGAGCAAATCGGTTTCTCAGGGGCAATAAAGGTTTCCCCCTCAAGATAGGCATTATCATGCCCATCTTTACTAGCACTATGATCCAAAAGACATCTCATGTCTGATTTCCTGTATGAACATCAATGACTGGCACAAGGGACTCTTTTCTGAACTACAGAAATGGATGGCATACGGAAGTTTCAGTTAATGGGAAGTACAAGTTGTGAAGTTGAGGCCTTCTGCCTGGTCTGACTGGGTCCAAATGCAGAACTCATCTGGGGGGATTGGAGGGGCCCTTCTTCTAGAAACTAGGATATGGTTACACATGTCCATAATTTTTCGGTTCTAGGCACATTGGTCCATCTACTGCCTGAGTGATTTCATGTCCCCACATGAGGCCAAGTGACATGTTCCCGGTCTGATATATCTGGGTGCCCTCAACGTTCTTCAAATGCTACTTCTGGGAACATTTTCTGATTTCTCCCCAGGAGAGCCTGTCCTCCCCACCACACTCAGCCCTCTGAGAGCTCACTCCAGCTGCATACACCTTGCACAGGCCTGGTATATTTCACAATCCGTTAGCAAAAGTTTGTCTAATGCATGGAGAATAGCTAAAGGCCAATGGCCTTTACAAAATATGAAAAGAGACAATAGTTAGGCATTTTCAGGTGAACTAGCCTACAATCTTGAATTAGGTACCTTTTTTTTTTTTTTAATGCACCAGTGATGAGTCAGATAAGAAGGTATCTACCAGGGGAATCAGAAGTAAGAACTTTCCGAAGGATTTAATATAATACTTTTATTTAAGCCATTCATCTAAAGAGAGCTGAAATATTGGTTATTTAGGAATAATCCATCAGTCTATTGCTATTTGGAATGTCTTTCAAGGGATAGTGCAATTCTAGGCATTGGAGACCTAGCAAGGATAAGAGGGGGAAAACACACACGCACACACACACACACACACACACACACACACACACACACACATACTTCTAGTGGGGAGAGAAGCATGATCAAACAAATAAGGTCATTTCAGGCAGTGGTAAGTAGTGTGAAGAAAATTTCAAATGCAGGGGGAGTGGGGAGGGGCAGCTCTAGTTTGAGAGGCCTGGAGGAGGAGAAGTCTCTGGAGCTGAGACACAAATGGGAGGAGAAGCGTTCATATGAGGACAGCAGGAGAACATCCTCAGGAGGCTGAGACACATGTGAGCCCCAGGGCCAGAGTGAGGTTAGTCTGTGCCAGGGACAGAAGGCCAGCATAACCTTTTGCAAGATGAAGCATACAAATAAGTCAGATGACCAGGAAGATCTGGATTCAAGGCAGGGATTGGTGGACCCATTAATTTGAAGTTTGTTCTGTATATGTAGGAAGGTTCTGGAAGGACCTTCTGGCAGGTTCTTGCTATAAGGTTAATGCTGCGAGTGGCAAGATATGACACATACTTTGCCAAAATTATACTGGATGCTGTGTGGGGCACAGCCTGAGATGGGTGAGGGGATGAAAGGAGGTGAAATTGAAGTGTGGCAGTCGCATTAGGCTAGCATGGATGGCGATGGCCACAAGGAGTGGGGCAGTGGAGTGATGTGGTCAGGGTGGTGGAGAGCACTGTTCTGGGGCTCCGCCCCATTGGACCCACTGCCTCTACGTTTCTGGCTAAGCAGCTGGTAGATGGTGGGTGTTCCATCTCCTTAGAGATAAAAGGCAAGGGGAACACCTAGATTGGTGGTGGCAGGCGTACAGAGCAGGGGGCAGCTGGAAGGGCCACTGAAGAGAGTATTCTCACCACACTGCATTTGAGATGGCTGCTGGATGACGACGTTGCTTATTACTGAGGACAGGCTGCTTCATTACAATTGTGTTTTTAAAAAAGTCTTGGAATACACTGTAATCTACTTCTTTCATGGAGGTCTTAATTTTATTTGACTTTTAGGCACTCAATGTGGCTTCACCCACCATGACACCACCTTCCTTTTATGTTTCATTCATCTTTATCTTTCAATTTACTTTGTTTACTTTCTGTTGCTTTAGAGTAAAAATAATAAACCCTGTCATTTTCCATTGCCTTAGGTACCATATTTCAATATAGTAAATATCTTCAACTCATTCATTGTCTTGTTCGTTCATCCCAAGGTCATTTCCTGACATCCCAGCTCTGTAGGAAGCTAACATAAGATGTTGAAATGGGTGGCTACAAAGAAAAATAGAACAGAATATGGGACGATGGAAAGGTGGCCAAGGATAATAGTCATGACATTCAGTTGCAAAAAAACAGAGAGCGCAGAGAACCCGTGGAGGACACAACCTTAGCTGATGCTGAGGGTGACTTCAAGGAGCTCCTTGCAGAACAGGAAATTCATGGAGCAGAGGGGAGAGTGAGGCAATCTGGAGCCAGGCTGAAAAGCTCTGGTGCTGAGCAGAGAAATTTGGATTTTGAGAGAGTGGAGCTCGTCAAACAGTAAAGTGATTTCATACTACTCTCCAGGTGGTTCCCTGTGGGACCAAAGGCTGCATAACCATCGGCGCCTGCAATCTCTTCATCCAGGGACATGTTGCCCCAGCTGTGACCCAGTCACCATGGGAACAGAGCTCATTCTCTGAACCCCTGTTACGTAGACTTTGGCTTCCAACTCTAGATGGAATAAAGTATGAAAACTACCATCGGTGGTAAGATTGCTCACTGCTTTCTGTGGCCAAAAATGTAGGGGTTCCATTTGCCAGCATTTTGAAACAAGCATTCCGCTTTTTACATCTGGACAGACCCCACCCTTGTGGAGATACAGAAATCCATGTGTTAATGGGATTGGTGTTGTGGGTGTGAGTGCGTGTGCATGAGTGTGACAGGGTGTGAATGTGTGAACCTTTGTGCGTGTGTGTGTGTCTCAAGGTGACTCCTCTGGAGGCTGGTGCCCATCTACTCTGAAAGAAGTCCTGTCAAAGTAAAGACCAAATGCTTGTAAAGACAATTCAGAGGCAAAGAGAAGGTCTGGTTTTGTCATGGGAATGTTTTCAGGAGTTTTAGAAGGAGCCATGTGAAGAAGCGAGGCTGAGCATGAAAACAAAGACCTCTGTTGCAAACCTGATATGAAGGGCATGTCAGTCATAAATATTTAGCATTATGAAATGCAAGTATTTATTAAAAACATGAGGCTTTCTGGGCTTATTGTGCTTAATGTCAACCCATGTTAGCATATATGGCTTTACCTTTTATAGAAAAAGGTTCAGTAGCCTGTGTTTAATGAGATCTGTACACCTAGAAGCTGCAAATGGTTTCATTTTATAAGAGATAAAACTGTATTTGGTGGAACCAATTAACTACAAAAATACCACCATCTGCCATTTATTCTACTATAAAATGATTTGGGCAGATACTGACATCACTCAAGATGATTGATTCATCCCTGACAAGAGAAGATGAGCAGAAGCTTCCAGCTGCCCACTGCTCAGACAACACCAGTTTATAGGTGTAAACACCAATCCAGGCTACTTGATGTGGAGGGAGCAGCTGAATGGATGGTGCATTAATAAGGACCGGCCATGAATTTCTAAGCACATTTCACTGTCTTCTCCCCACTCCTCAACACCTTTGACATCTGGCCCCTATTTTTGCTGGAAGAATGTTCTACACACATGCTGCATTCTATTCAGTGCCTTATGTCCTGGCAGTGGGATAACTGGGAGGAGTCTGTTTTAGTGTCGAGAATGTTCCAGTGCTCTCAATGTGGTGCTACAGTTGCGTATATAATTATTTTTTCATAGCAAGCTGTAGGATTTCATTTAAAAATATGTTGTTTACAAAGAAGCCAAGCAACATGTTACAGACTGACTTAGAAACAGCTGTACACCTAGCGCTCCAGCATCGATGCCCTTTCCGGAAAAGTATGCATTTATATCTTTGGGTAGGGATGTTTTCCTAACCATTTGTTTTTTAAACAACCTGAATACTTTGAGAAGGGAAATTTAGACATCAAGACATTTACTTGGTGCTATGTTTATGAAACATACATAGACATCTACTTAGGTAGGGATTGTTAGAGGCAAAATGATTTATCTTCTCTGATAGAATTAAAGCCAGAGGTGAAGCTGGGTTGTTTTTTTTGTTTTGTTTTGTTTTGTTTTTTGGGTTTGTTTGTTTGTTTGTTTGTTTCCCCATCTGATTCATTGCATTTTTAAATATGGGAGTTCTTCATGGATGTTTAAGCAAAATGAATTAAGACTATTTCTTGATATTATTTTCAATTAAATGCAGTGAGCCTGTGCATATCCTAACACACTTGAGCTGTGATTACATGGGCATATAATTGTGCATGTTTGTGTGCTTACAGAGAATTTGGTTACTTTCAGTCAGGCGCTCACCCACTTACTTCTTTTCTATTTCCTGTTGTCCAATTCTTCTGATGTCTTGTGTGGTCTTCAGAATAGGAGCATTAGCTTTTGTCTGTTTCTCTGCCAGCTATTTAAGTAACCCTGGTAGTAAGTGTTAGTGGAAACTTCTTTCTGTTCACATTCTTAGCATCTTTTCTGTCTCTCTTACTTATACTTAATTTTTTACATGCTTCTCATATCCTGTCCCACTCTTTTTACCCACCACCTATCTGCTGGCCTTCTTGATACTCTTTGTTATCTTATTTCTCTCAGTCCTCCAGATTTGGGGTATACTAGGATTCAGCTTTTCAAAGCCATAGGATACTCTGAGGGGGTAGTTTCCTTCCTACGTCACCTCACCTATCCCCACACCCTTCTTCCCAAACTCTCACCTCTTTCTCTATCCTTCCCTCCTGTTTCTCTCCCTTTTTAGAGTGCCTACTTGCTGAAAGCTGAAAACACAAAAAAGAAAAAGATAACATTATGTATAACTGGGTCCCCTCCTTCCAGAAAAATTCAGATGTTGAAGTCCTAACTCCCGGTACCTCAGAATGGGACCATATTTGGGGAGAAGGTCCTAAAAAGTAATCAAGTTAAAGTGAAGTCATGAAGGTTGGCCCAAGTCCAATATGACTGCTGTCCTCAAAAGAAGAGAACTTTTGGACAGGCTCACAGAGAGGGAAACTGAAGTAAAGAAACAAGGAAAACGTACCTGTCCACAAGCCAAGAGGAGAGGCTGGACCATATTCTCCCTGGTGGCCTCAGAAGGAACCAACTCTGCAGACGGCTGGGTCTCAGACTTATGGTCTCCAGAACTGTTAGAGAGTAAATATCTGTTATTTAAGCCCCCAGTCTGTGGTGCTTTGTTACAGCAGCCCTAGAGAACTAATACAGAGCCTGCCGTGCCCTCGGGGTCCCCCTGGATGGGTGGTAAAAATGCAAAAACCTATCACAACACAGTGATAAGAAGTCTAATGAAGCTGGTAGCAAGGCAGAGTTTAGGCCTTCTGAAAGGGCCAGGAAGGCTTCTTGGAGGAGGAAGCATGAATGTAACAACTTTAATGATGAGGAAGGAGTTTTCAGGCAGGAATTTGGAAGAAAGTATTCTGGGTAAAGGGAAACTCATGCAAACTTAGGAGGGAGGGAATGTGTAGGAGAACTGTGGTTACAGGTGTTTTCTTGCTACTCAGGTAATGATGGTGCCTTTCACCTATATTCCCTGCCTTCAACGACATAGCCTTACCTTCTGCCATGAATGAAGGAAGTTCCCCATTCGGTGGGCAAGTACACTTGTCTCTGGAATCTAAGGTAGTGTTCCTAAACTTGGACTTGAAATGGGAGTGGAGCGTGGGTGGTTTATCTCTCCCCACAACTTTCTGTTTAAAACAATCATATATGATTTTGTCTCCCACCTCTGTGGCTTGGCTGAGGTCAGTCAGGCAGTTGTCCCCTAGTGAGCTCCTCATGAGCTAACATGCCCCTCATGAGCTAACAGTCAGATGATGAGTGGAACTGGAGTTTATCTGGAAGTTTGACAGATGGGGTTCCTTGGTGATCTACTTCGCTAACATCTGGCATTCCACGGGGTAGCTAGAGCAGCCACAGGTGCTTGACACATCCACACTGCTTCTCTACATGCTAGTTTGGGCTTCCTTGCAACGTGGCACCTGGCCACCTTTCTCCAGAACAAGGCTTTCTAAAGAGAAAGGCAGAAATTTGCACCCCAACCCCAGAAGTCATGCAACAGTGTTTCAGCCATGTTTTATTCACCATGCCAGCCAAGATTCAAAGTGAGGGGGTCTTCAGATGGCCAAGATGTTGGGGATGTGTGGTTAATTAAGCATAAGCATTTTTTAGATAGTAACACTGGGTTTGTGCTGGGTTCCATCCCCCCTGTGGTAGCTAGCTGACTCTGTGAGGGCATAGTCAAGAACTTGAACTGTAGTGGGCACCACGAAGTAGGTTTTCTTTGCCTGAGAACACTGGACCAAGAGTCTCAGCTTTAGTAACTAAGTCTCCTTAGCTAGAGCAGATGAATGCATGCAGGTGTCAAAGCCCAGAGCTCCAACCGAGTGTCCAACTGGAGCCAAAGTTGAGAGGAAATGGCGATCAGAGAGATTTCTGGCTGGTTTGATTGCTACAAGGTGTCCCAAGGCATAGTGGGTATCCTTTAATGAAACCTGCCTTTAATGAATGAGGACTCATTAGCATGACCATTCTCCCTGCATATAGGGAATATCTATGAGCACCTGATTCTATGACCCATGAGTCATGATGAGGGAGACTTTAAGGAAATCTTCTCTGAAGCCAAAGCAACTGAAATATCAGTTAAGGTGAAAGGTTAAACTGGCTGCTAATCCTTTTTTTGAATTATCTTTCAATCCTAGTTAAAATTATTAATTCTTCAAAGCAAGGAGACTTGTAGGCTAAACAGTTGAAAGAGCTATGGACAGAGGCAGGGACAAGATATTTGTGTTTCCAGTTGTGGGCAGAAAGAAGGCAAGCGTGCTCTGAACTTCCTGTATGCAGCTTCCTTCCAGGGCTAGCACACCCAACCGGGTTTCCCGGCATCATTCTGTCCACAGCCTCTCTAATGGCCTCCCTAATTTGTACCACTTTCCCTGCAATATTACTTTTCATTTTTGTCCTCTGCAAGCAGATTTCTTCTGCCATATGCTCTTTTAATTCTAATTCTGGTGCATGAACATCTCGTGTAGTAAGTGACCCCAACTCTGGAGGCTTGGGGAAGCTGAGTGCTGTGTGACCCATGAAGCTGTGTGAATGGGAAAATCCTTTGGACTGGTCTGATTACTTGGATCGCTCATTCCTGATTAAAAATAGCACAGGTCGGGGCGCCTGGGTGGCTCAGTGGATTAAGCCGCTGCCTTCGGCTCAGGTCATGATCTCAGGGTCCTGGGATCGAGCTCCGCATCGGGCTCTCTGCTCCGCGGTGAGCCTGCTTCCTCCTCTCTCTCTGCCTGCCTCTCTGCCTAATTGTGATCTCTCTCTCTGTCAAATAAATAAATAAATTCTTAAAAAAAATAGCACAGGTCGGACTAGGGGGAGTCAAGATGGTGGGGAAGTAGGAGGAGGCACTGTTTCAACCTGTACCCTAAAGTGAGCTGATTCCTACCAAAGAACTCCGACCACCCATGAAATCAGCCTGAGATCAGAATTATAAATGTCTGGATCGCTACAGGAGCAGAAGATGCCAGTGGCAGGTAAAGCAGACTGGGAGCATCAGACTAATATTGGAAGATAAACAAAAGGGGGAGGGAGCCACCAGAGGTCACCGATTGGAAAGTAATACCCCAACAGGAGAGTGCTCTGCTTCTGGGGACCAGCATTAACATGGAGTCTGGTTGAAAGCACGCAAAAAACAAAGAGCAAAGGATCGTGGGGGGTAATAGTGGGAACCTGGGCGGTTAGGGTCAGGATCCTAAGTCCCCGACCCAGGACAGCCTCCCCTGGCGCTGAGCCAGAGAGAGTGCAGCGGAGAAATCAGGACTCAGTCCCTGAGCCATCAGTGCTCCTGAACACCAGCACACCCCAGAACGAGTCGGGTCTGGCTCCCATGAGGGGCTGGGAGCCTGGCCAGACAGCAATCGTGAAACGCGCGCGTCCAACACCTTCCCTTGGGATAGGTGATTGTAGGCGCTAACCTGGAGCTCTGGCATCCAGAAAAACCAGACATTCCCAGCCCGGGACAGCGGGAAAATCTCAGTGTGTGATCTCTGCTCGGAACCTCTCTGGCGGTCTGGAGCCGCCTAGACAGCCACTGCTGCCCTGGTTTTGGGTACAATGAGGAGCTCCTGCATCCCCAGTGACAGTGACTCAGAACCCACTCTGCCAGCAGCTTTTGCAAAATATTCTGAGGCTTCTCTCTGAGAGGGAGTTCAGGGTGCAGTTTGCTCTCCTCTAAACCTCCAAAAACCATCAAAAGCTGTCAAGGGGATAGAAAGCAGATGAAAGAACATAAAAACCCCCAGAGAACAAAAGGCTGAAAAAAACAGTTTCCTGAAAAAAAAAAAGAGCTCACCCCCTTGAGGGGAGCTGGAGGACCTAACTCAGGGAACATCATTGTCTGAAAACCCACGTGGCAGCCCCTCCCCCAGAAAACCATCCAGGAAGGAAGAAAAGAAAAGAAAAGACCACAAGAGAACAACCACCACTACTTCATAAATACAACTTTTATTTTTAACGCTTTACCAATATTCTGGTTCTTTTTTTTTCTATACAGATAATTTTTTAACCTATTTACCATCACACTGAGATGTCCAGTACATCAAATTCTTTAATAACCTTCTAACCTGAACTTTTTGATACATACACCCGTGTTTTTCTTTTGCTTTTCTATTTTTTAAATTCTTTTTTAATTTTAACTTAGTTTAGTCTAGTTTATTATTGTTTAATTTTTATTTTCTACTATACATATAGAGTTAACCTCAAGGTAATCCCCTTTCCCCAATCAATGCTACCCCTATAGGCAAACCAGTTTCTAATTCCCCTATAACTTAGGAAAGTTGAGTCCCTTAACAAAAACATCAAGATACCTTCAGGAAGAATCAAAATAACCTTCTTCACCCACACTGAGAATTTATAACCACTCTCCCAATTTTTCCTTCTGTCAGTGCTTCTGTGAATTTGTGGTTGTCCTGATAATATATAAATCTTACACTTGGGGTTCTTTCTGATGAGGTTCTTCCCTTTTTTTTTTTTTTTGCTTATATATATATATAGATATAGATATAGATATAGATATAGATATAGATATATATTTTTTCTTGTCATATACTTTTATCAGTCTTTTTGTTTGTCTGTTTTTGTTTGTATACTTCACAAATCTTACCTTGTGGCCCATTTGCGCTGAGCCTTCTCTTTTATCTTCCCTTCCCCCCCTCTCTTTTTTTTTTCCTTTTTTGTTTTCCTTTTTTTTTTCTTCTCTATTTCTTTTTCTTTTCTTTTTTCTCTCATTTGGGAGGGGAATCCTGATTGCACAGAAGCATTCCAGGATGCACATTGACTGCACCACAATCGATAAGTGCAGCTGCATCTGTTCAGTCATCTATTACCAAAATGACTAGGAGAAGTAATACCCAACAGAAGAAACTTACAGAGGATGGGCCTTCTGCAACAGAGCTAATGGCTATCGACATAGACAATATGTCAGAAAAGGAATTCAGACTAACAATTCTCCAGGCAATAGCTAGGTTGGAGAAAGCCATGGATGACCAAACAGAATTGATTAGGGCAGAACTGAAAGCCACTAAGGATGATGTTCACAATGTTAGGGCAGAATTGAAAGCTACCAGGGATGATGTTCAAAATGCTCTCAATGAGTTCCAATCTAATCTAAATTCTCTAAAATTCTCTAAAAGCTAGGGTAACTGAGACAGAAGATAGAATTAGTGATCTGGAGGACAAACAGATAGAGAGAAAGGATCAGGAGGAAGCCTGGAACAAACAGCTCAGAAGCCACGAAAACAGAATCAGGGAAATAAACGATGCCATGAAACATTCCAACGTCAGAATTATTGGAATCCCTGAAGGGCAGGAAAAAGAAAGAAGTCTAGAAGATATAATGGAAGAAGCTGTCTATGAAAATTTTCCCAATCTCACGAATGGAAACAACGTTCATGTACTAGAGGCAGAGAGATTTCCTCCCAAGATTTTAGATTCTCGAAAGTCCTCACGACACCTTATAGTTAAAATGAGGAATTATGTTTCACGACAGACCCTCTTAAAAGCAGCTAGGACAAAGAAGCTCCTTACATACAGAGGAAAGCCCATTAGAATAACGTCAGACCTTTCCACAGAGACCTGGCAAGCCAGGAAGGGCTGGCAAAATATATTCAGAGTACTAAATGAGAAGAACATGCAACCAAGAATACTCTATCCAGCAAGACTGACATTAAAAATGGATGCAGAGATAAAGAGTTTCCAAGACCGGCAAGGCTTAAAAGACGATGCAACCATCAAGCCAACACTGCAGGAAATATAAAGGGGGTGCTATAAAAGAGAAAAAATCCTAAGAATATCATTGAAAAGAAATATAGAAACAATCTACAGACAGAAAGACTTCAAAGGCAACACGATGTCAATAAAAACCTATCTCTCAATAATCACTCTCAATGTGAATGGCCTAAATGCGCCCATAAAGCGACACAGAGTTGCAGATTGGATAAAACGACAGGACCCATCCATATGTTGTCTACAAGAGACACATTTTGAACTTAAGGATACACCCAAACTGAAAGTGAAGGGATGGAGAAGTATCTTTCATGCCAATGGGCCTCAAAAGAAGGCCGGAGTAGCGATTCTCATATCAGATAAATTAGATTTTAAACCAAAGACTGTAGTCAGAGATACAGAAGGACACTACATAATTCTTAAAGGGACTATCCGCCAAGATGATCTAACAATTGTGAATATCTATGCCCCCAATATGGGAGCACCCAATTACATAAGAAAACTACTAATCAAGATAAAGAGTAATATTGATATGAATACAATAATAGTAGGAGATCTTAATACGCCCCTCTCAGAAACAGACAGATCATCGAAGCAGAAAATTAATAAAGAAATAAGAGCATTGAATGAAATATTGGACCAGATGGACCTCATAGACATATACAGAACATTCCACCCGGAAACAACAGAATACTCATTCTTCTCAGGTGCACATGGAACCTTCTCCAGAAAAGACTACATACTGGGTCACAAAGCAGGACCCAACTGATACCAAAAGACTGACATTATTCCCTGCATATTCTCAGATCACAATGCTTTGAAACTGGAGCTCAATCATAAGGAAAAGTTCAGAAGGAACTCAAACACCTGGAAGCTAAAGACCACCTTGCTTAAGAATGCTTGGATCAACCATGAGATCAAAGATGAACTTAAACAATTCATGGAAACCAATGAGAATGAAGACACTTAGGTCCAAAACCTATGGGATACAGCAAAAGCGGTTCTAATGGGGAAACACATAGCCATCCAAGCCTCCCTCAAAAACATTGAAAAATCCAGAATACACCAGCTGTTTCTACACCTTAAAGAACTGGAGAATCAACAACAAATCAAACCAACTCCACATGCAAGAAGGGAAATAATCAAGATTAGAGGAGAGATCATTGAGGTAGAAACGAGAGATACAGTAGAACGTATCAATGAAACTAGAAGCTGGTTTTTTGAAAGAATTAATAAGATCAATAAACCATTGGCCACACTAATCCAAAAGAAAAGAGAGAAAGCCCAAATTAATAAAATTATGAATGAAAAGGGAGAGATCACAACGAACACCAAGGAAATAGAAACAATCATCAGAAATTATTACCAACAATTATATGCCAATAAGCTAAGCAACCTAGATGAAATGGATGCATTCCTAGAAAATTATAAACTCCCAAAATTGAACCAGGAGGAAATTGACAACCTAAGTATACTGATGTCTAGTAACGAGATGGAAGCAGTGATCAAAAACCTCCCAAAAAACTAGAGCCCATGACCTGACGGATTCCCTGGGGAATTCTACCAAACTTTCAAAGAAGAAATAACACCAATTCTCCTGAAGCAGTTCCAAAAAATTGAAGCAGAAGGAAAACTTCCAGACTCTTTTTATGAAGCCAGCATTACCCTGATGCCCAAACCAGGCAAAGACCCTACCAAAAAGGAGAATTTCAGACCCATATCACTGATGAATATGGATGCAAAGATTCTCAACAAGATCCTAGCAAACAGGATCCAGCAGCCCATTAAAAAGATTATCCACCATGACCAGGTGGGATTCATCCCTGGGTTTCAAGGTTGGTTCAACATTCGCAAATCTATCAATGTGATAGAACAAATCAATAAGAGAAGAGAGAAGAACCGCATGGTCCTCTCAATTGATGCAGAAAAAGCATTTGACAAAATCCAGCATCTGTTCCTGATGAAAACCCTTCAAAGTATAGGGATGGAGGGAACATTCCTGAACTTCATAAAATCTATATGAAAGACCCACAGCAAATATCATCCTCAATGAGAAAAAGCTTGCAGCCTTCTCGTTGAGATCAGGAACACAACAAGGGTGCCCACTCTCACCACTCTTGTTCAACATAGTATTAGAAGTTCTAACAATGGCAATTAGACAACAAAGAGAAATAAAAGTTATCCAAATCTATCAGAATGCTAGAGGAGAACATAGGCAGTAACCGCTTTGATATCAGCCACAGCAACTTCTTTCAAGATATGTCTCCAAAGGCCAAGGAAACAAAAGCAAAAATGAACTTTTGGGACTTCATCAAGATCAAAAGCTTCTGCATAGCAAAGGAAGCAGTCAACAAAAAGGCAACCCACGGAATGGGAGAAAATATTTGCCAATGACAGTACAGACAAAAGGTTGATATCCAGGATCTATAAAGAACTTCTCAAACTCAACACACACAAAACAGATAATCATATCAAAAAATAGGCAGAAGATATGAACAGACACTTCTC
The DNA here is from genome assembly GCF_922984935.1 of Meles meles. Lineage (NCBI taxonomy): Eukaryota > Metazoa > Chordata > Mammalia > Carnivora > Mustelidae > Meles > Meles meles. Next base: position 210,190 of record NW_025721149.1, read on the forward strand.
CAACGAAGACATACAAATGGCTATCAGACACATGAAAAAATGTTCATCATCACTAGCCATCAGGGAGATTCAAATTAAAACCACATTGAGATACCACCTGACACCAGTTAGAATGGCCAAAATTAGCAAGACAGGAAACAACGTGTGTTGGAGAGGATGTGGAGAAAGGGGAACCGTCTTACACTGATGGTGGGAATGCAAGTTAGTGCAGCCACTTTGGGGAACAGTGTGGAGATTCCTCAAGAAATTAAGAATAGACCTTCCTTATGACCCTGCAATTGCACTGCTGGGTATTTACCCCAAAGATACAGATGTAGTGAAAAGAAGGGCCATCTGTACCCCAATGTTTATTGCAGCAATGGCTATGGTCGCCCAACTGTGGAAAGAACCAAGATGCCTTTCAACGGATGAATGGATAAGGAAGATGTGGTACATATACACAATGGAGTATTATGTCTCCATCAAAAGGATGAATACCCAACTTTTCTAGCAACATGGATGGGACTGGAAGAAATTATGCTGAGCGAAATAAGTCAAGCAGAGAGAGTCAAGTATCATATGGTCTCACTTATTTGTGGAGCATAACAAATAACAGGGAGGACATGGGGAGATGGAGAGGAGAGGGAGTTGAGGGAAACTGGAAGGGGAGATGAACCATGAGAGACTATGGACTCTGAAAAACAACCAGAGGGTTTTGAAGGGCCGGGGGGGTGGGAGGTTGAGGAACCAGGTGGTGGGTAATAGGGAGGGCATGTACTGCATGGAGCACTGGGTGTGATGCCAAAACAATGAACACTGTTACGCTGTAAATAAACAAATAAAAAAAAATAGCGGTCAAGAATATTTTTGTCCTTTTAATAGGAAGGCCATACTGTTTGCTCCTAAATCGCATCAAACTTGCATGTCTGTTAGGGGCGAAATTGCCATGTAATATGTTTTGAGATGTTCAGTTTCTCTGAATGGAGGACCTCAAAGTTTGAATCTGGCATGTGAGTACTGAAATGAGGAATGGTAATTTTTTAAATCTTTTTTTTAAGATTTTTATTTATTTCACAGATAGAGATCACAAGTAGGCAGAGAGGCAGGCAGAGAGAGTGAGAGGGAAGCAAGCTCCCCACCAAGGAGGGAGCCCCATTTGGGACTCGATCCCAGGACCCTGAGATCATGACCCGAGATGAAGGCAGCGGCTTAAACCACTGAGCCACTCAGGCGACCCAGGAATGGTAATTTTTAAATCCCCCATCACCAGGAGTAGAAGTTTCCCAGGCTTGGCAAGTTGACAAGATGTTGATGATCCTCACCAGTAGGTATTACTGGGAACATCCAAGGCATGCTTGCTTGTCAGTGGAAAGGTTGGCTTCCATCTGCTCCATGTCACCTTACCTGTGCTGCAGGTAAAGGGAGGGGATGGAAGGGCCAAGGAATGACAACCTGCTCCACCATGCTGAGTTCCTGCCTCTGAGCTAAAGAGGGAAATGATTTCAATTTGGGCGAGAGCTGTAGCATTGCCTCTCTGGGAAGTGTTGGATACAGTTTCCTGCTCCTCTTTGTTCTCATTGACCAATGTCATTAACACTTTCCCTCAGTGCCTCTTTTATAGGCTTCCCCTCCCAGAAAGAAGCGATTCTGGAATTCAGAGCTCTTTGGACAGATGCACTGGTTTGCTTTTTTTTTTTTTTTTTTTTTTTTTTTTTTTTTTTGTGATGTGATATCTCCCATCTGGAGGGGTGGCTGGAACCAACTTCTTTATTCATTCAGAGTGAATGGTGGCGGTTGACCCAAGGCTTTGAGTTCAAGTCTTATATGTCAATAACTTGATAGGAGGAGGTATTCTTAATAGATCACTATGAGCCAGATGTTTTCAAACCTCTGAGACTAACATGGGTTCTCTTGTCTTAAATGCCCTTCTTTCCTTCATATACCTGATACTCTACTACTTATTCCTAAAGAAAATCCCATGGTGACATTTGAGTCACCTTGTCTGCAGGCTGTGCATCTGTGTGTGTATGGATCTCCACGTAGCAGATGGGCATGACCAACAATGTTAGTGTTTTGAACCTTTTTGCTTCTAACACCTTTGTCGGACTTGGTTGGTTCACTCCTCAATCTTTGTATTTCTGAACGACATTCACATAGAAACCCTTCTAAACTTTTGGGTTATTTTTGTGGCCTTTCTCCTGGTTCTCTCATATCTTTCTGTAGAGATGTTCACCAGAACAGCATGGGTGTTTAAGGTGAAAATTAATTCCTTTGCCATTTCACAGAGATTTAATACGATCTTGTTTAGTTTTCACAAGAACTATATCCACTGGGTAATGGTTGACAGATGCTTTTTGTTTACATTACGATCGTGTTTCATAGTTTTGCTTGCTATTTAAGAAGGCAGAAACACCTTGAATTTTCAAGAAATAGCCCAGGGTGCTTAAACACAGCCTTTTTCCAAATCAGCCATAGTGGGAACAATTATACCATGGAACCTGGCAGAAACTGCAAATTAGACATTTCTTGTCTTTCTTTTCTTTTCTTTCTTCTTCCTCTTTTTTTTTTTTTAATCAAGAGCCAGTTTACCATTACATCTCTAGTTATTGTAGATTGCTTTGCCTCTTGTGGGCTCATATGTCCCATTTAGATCAGCTTATGATTCATGAAACATTGATGTCCTAAGAGCTTGTGATAGGTTTTCATTCAGGAAAGAAAAGGGGTTGTGACCAACTATGGGGTAAACACAATTAAATTATTTTTAAGATTATTTACTTATTTAAAAGAGAGAGAAAAAATGAGAGAAAGAGAGCGTGCACGCTGGGGCAGAGGAAGAGGGAGAAGCAGGCTCCTTGATGAGCAAGGAGCCCCATGTAGTGCTTGGTCCCAGGGTCCTGGGATCATGACCTGAGCCAAAAGCAGATGCTTTTCCGACTGAGCCACCCAGGTGTCCCATCCCAGTGGGTGGGTGAAAGCTTGCTGTAGTCAGGGGAGGGGCTACCACCAGAACTAAGGGAGTTCAGGGACTTTATGGTGCCTCCTTATCTGGTCTGATTTCTTAGCTCCCTGTCTCTCCTGGTTCTTACTCACCTTCCCATATGTATAGAAATATGCCTGTGGGTAACACAGTCTTTGTGACTTGATGAGATATGATTTTTGAAAGTCTAAATGAATTTCCCGTGTTTGCCTTTACCTCAAGTGCTGTGTTCTCTTCTCTGAGATACTGATTGGTGAGACTGTTGTAAGGAGAACACTGCACCCCAGTAAATGTGCTTATGTGCAGGGGGACCCCACCTTCATTAGAGGGCACAACTGCATGTGACGTGTGCCATGGTTCTAATCTAGATACAAAGCAACCACATGGCTTTTCTGCTCATAAACATGATTCAGGGCCTACGTTTTTCATAAGCCTGGGACTGTTCATTCTGCCTAAATTCAAATACTGAAGGCCATATCACTGTTTCTTGCAAAGCATTTCTTTATATTTTTGGATTTTTTTTTTTTTTGGTGGTCCATTGATATGAATTGTGAAACAATTCAGTTCAAATGGAGTACTAACAAATAACAAGGAAAAGATTTTTCATGTGGAAATAAAAATGAGAAAAGAATAGTCAATTCTATCAGCAATTATGCACACATTTTCTCAAGACATTATCTGCATGTTTCTTAAGATCTGGGCTCTGATGGTTTGCAAATCTGTCTTCCTGGGAGATTGAGAGCCAGAGGCAACTAGAGGCCTGGCACAGCATACAGAGGGTCGAAACAGGTGGACTTCCAAGTGACAGATGCCCTTTGTTCTCAGAACTATTGGGAAACATTATCCCTCACATGAATATTCATGAGGTGAGGGCTGCAGCCTGAGGCTTCACTCTGAGATTGGTAACAACCTGAAAAGAGCTTGGATGTGATGATTTCACTTTTAGGAGCTTAGGTAGGCTAAGGAAATATCCTATACAAGCACAGATAGTCAGTGCAGTACTGCTTATACATGTATTTATTTAATGCTAAAAAGCATCTTTTTTAAAAATTTTGTTATGTTACTCACCATGCATTCAATCATTAGCTTTTGGTGTAGTGTTCAATGTTTCATTAGTTGGGTATAACACCCAGTTATCATTATAACACATGCCCTCCTTAATACCCATCACTGGGCTACGCCATCCCCCAAAACCTCTCCTTTCTTTAACCCTCAGTTTGTTTCCTGGAGTCCAGAGTCTCTCATGGTTTGTCTCCTGCTCTGATGCTCCCCCCTTCAGATTTCTCTTCCTTCCCATAATGTCCTCCATGCTCTTCCTTACCTTCCATATATGAGTGAAACCACAGGATAATTGTCTTTCTCTGCTTGGCTTATTTCACTTAGCATAATCCCCTGCAGTCCCCTCCATGTTGATAGAAAAGCTGGGTAACCATCCTTTCTGAGAGAGGCATAATACTCCATAGTATATATGTACCATATCATCTTTATCGATTCATCTGTTGAAGGGCATCTCAGCTCTTTCCATAGTTGGCAATTATATCCATTGCTGCTCTGAACATTGGGGTGCATGTGGCCCTTATTTTCACTACATCTGTATCTTTGGGGTACATATCCAATATTTCAAGTGCTGCTTCATAGAACAGTTCTGTTTTTCACTTTTTGAGGACTCTCCACATTGTTTTCCAAAGTGTCTGCACCAACTTGCATTCCCACCAACAGTGTAAGAGGATTTTCCCTTTCTCCTCATCCTTGCCAACACTTGTTTACTGTCTTGTCACTTTTTGCCATTATAACTTGTGTAAAGTGGTATCCCAATGTGGTTTTGATTTGAATTTCCCTGATGGATAGTGATGTTGAACATTTTTTCATGTGTCTGTTAACTATTTGCGTGTCTTCTTTGGAGAAGTGTCTGTTCATGTCTTCTGCCAATTTTTTGACTTGATTATTTGTTTTTTGGGTGTTGAGTTTGAGAAGTTCTTTAAAGATTTTTGATACCATCCCTTTATCTGTAATGCCATTTACAAATGTCTTCTCCCACTCCATGGATTGCCTCTTAGTTTAGTTGACTATTTCCTTCGTCGTGCAGAGCTTTTGGGACTTCATCAAGATAAAAAGCTTCTGTTTTTACACTTAGAAGATGGAAAACATTCCAGTCTACCAGTGGAGGAATAGAATATAAGTTATATGGTAGGAATATAACATAACATAATGTATGGTAGGAATATAACACAAGTACGATACCAATTACTTAAAATGATGATATTGATTTATACTCATTGACATGGGAAACTCACATTACATATTGTTAAGTAAAAAAAAAAGCTGCTCATCAAGTGGTCCATTAGTATAAAATATTTTGGGAGTAAATTTTATATGTAAACATATGTTAAACCCCATAAATATAGATGTGTACACAGGAGAAACATGGAAGCTTATGTATAAAAGTGCTGATAATAGATTTCTTCTAGGGAAAGAAACATAACTTAAATTTCATATTTCTGTTTGCTTCCTTATCTGATTTTTGAAACACCATAACTGTTTTATTTTAAAGAAAAAAGTAGCCCTGGAGCTGTTGTTTTTCACCATCAGGATCGGGTGTATTTGCAAGGCCCTGATGTCCCTCAGTTCCCACCATGGGGAGCCACTCTCCCCACACACTGCCTGATGGCCCAGTCCTGTGCGCTTATTCCCAGGATGAGCCTGGCTGGGCCAGGAGTACCTGAGCTCTGTGCTCTGCAGTTTAGCCTCCAGCAGCCTGCCCATCTCCCTACCTGGAATTCTGCCTTGTTCCTGATCCCAGTACTCATCCCTGGGTTTGTTTGTTTGTCTGTTTGTTTGTTTGTTTTGTTGTTGTTCTTTTTTCTGGATTCTGGCCCCTGAGTCCTTCCTTGTGATCTGCAGGATCCCTGCCCTTCTGGTGTCATCCTGTCTTTATGAGTTTCCCCTGCACAGGGCCTCACTCCCGTGCTGCGGTTGCTGATATCCTTCTGCCTGCTGACGGCCTTCCTAGTGTCCAATACCCATGGGAATGGTGACCTCACCACCCACACACCATGTACCTGGGATCCATGCTGTTCATGCCAGGATGGGCTGCCCCTCAGGGCTTGTGGGGTCTCTTGTCCCCTTGTTACTGTGCCTGGCCATGTGATGTGTCTCTTTCCTGCTCAGGCCTGGTCCATTCTGCCTGATAACCATGTTCATTATCAGGTAGAAATTGGGAGAGTTTCACACTCCATGAGGCCCCGTGGCTCTAGATAAACCAACTCAGACCTGACCCAAATAAGATGCAGGAGTAACTGCTGATAAATCTGGATAAACTCACCCATTTAATAGGATTCTGTCAGCTGCAGCAATAATCCAGGTGAGAGACCTGAGGAGAGTTGTCCATGGATCATGGACACTTCTGAAGATTTGTCAGAAAGAAGGCTGTTCTGTTCCCTCAACACCCTCCGTAGCCTCTCTGCTCCTTCCTCCCCACCACCATGGGCCTGCTTTCTTTCTTTTTTTTCTTTTTTTTTTTTAATTTCTTTTCAGCATAACAGAATTCATTGTTTTTGCAACACACCAAGTGCTCCCTGCAATATGTGCCCTCCTTAATACCCACCACCTGGCACCCCCAACCTCCCACCCCGCCCCATCAAAACCCTCAGGTTGATTTTCAGAGTCCAGAGTCTCTCATGGTTCACATCCCCTTGCAATTTCCCTCAACTCCCATCTCCTCTCCCTCTCCCCATGTGCTCCGTGTTATTTGTTATGCTCCACAAATAAGTTAAACCATATGATAATTTACTCTCCCTGCTTGACTTATTTCACTCAGCATAATCTCTTCCAGTCCCATCCATATTGCTACAAAAGCTGTGAATTCATTCTTTCTGATGGAGGCATAATACTGCATTGTGTATATGGACCTCATCTTCCTTATCCATTCATCCGTTGAAGGACATCTTGGTTCTTTCCACAGTTTGGTGACCGTGGCCATTGCTGCTATAAACATTAGGGTACAGATGGCTCTTCTTGTCACTACATCTGTATCATTGGGGTAAATACCCAGCAGTGCAATTGCAGGGTCATAGGGAAGCTCTATTCTTAATATCTTGAGGAATATCCACACTGTTCTCCAAAGTGGCTGCACCAACTTGCATTCCCACCAACAGTGGAAGAGGGTTCCCCTTTCTCCACATCCTCTGAACACATGTTGTTTCCTCTATTGTTAATTTTGGCCATTGTAACTGGTGAAACGTGGTATCTCAATGTGGTTTTAATTTGAATCTCCCTGATGGCTAGTGATGATGAACATTTTTTCATGTGTCTGATAGCCATTTGTATGTCTTCATTGGAGAAGTGTCTATTCATATCTTCTGCCCATTTTTGATAGGATTATCTGTTTTTGTGTGTGTTGAGTTTGAGAAGTTCTTTATAGATCGTTTTTATCAAACTTTTGTCTGTACTGTCATTTGCAAACATCTTCTCCCATTCCGTGGGTTGCCTCTTTGTTTTGTTGACTATTTCCTTTGCTGTGTAGAAGCTTTTGATCTTGATGAAGTAGACCTGCTTTCTGATGGGAAACCGAAGATGCTTTGCCAGTGGGCTGTGAAAACTTGGGAGCAAGGGTCTGTCTTTGAGTGGGGTTGTCCTGGAGATATTCCCTCCCCAAGCCAGGCAGGTGTAGCTATCTGTTATCCATGTGGAGTGTCCCTGGCTCTTCCTGGCATGCTGGCTGTGTGCTAGACTGTCTCCTGCCCCATCCTGGGCTCATCTGTGCCTCCTTCCCAGTGTCGATCCTTCACCCTATGTCCATCAGTGATGATTTTTTGTGGGCCACATTTCAACTCATAACAGTCCATCCTCAGATCCCAAAAAATACACGTCCTTCTCACACGTGAGATCCATCTCTACCCCTTCTATTGGAGCCATTGAATGGTCCTTGCTAACTACATGGGCTCTGAAATGTAGTCTATCTGAGAGAAAGGTTTTTCGATGAGTTTACATCAGAATGTTTTTGTGTCATGAATTCATTTGATGGAACTTGTGGCAGATAAGCCAGGCCTGACTCAGATGGAGCAGCTATTAAAAAATAAGTATTTGAAAATATGAAACCGGGGCTCAGAGGGCTTCATTGGGAGCTTGAAGATCACATGGCCTGTAGGGGAGGGGAGGGGCCAGGTTGAGATCCTCTTCAGGCTCCCGCTGCTCTCTTTCTGTAACGCTCATTTGTCACTGTCTTGTTTAGCAGGAATTGATTTATTGGTGGATGGCCTCAGAATCTATGCAATTTTCAGGTAGGGTATGGTAATATGCATGCTATTGTGCAGAACAGGTGAAAACACTTACCTCAAAAGGTGAAAACCAGCCCAGTAATCACCATGATAAGTTCTCATAATCGTTGGAATCTTCTCTTGGGTCCAACTGTTTGGAATTTGATTTCAGGGATTCCAGTGCATTGAAATTAGCTTGGATAACATACTCGTTATGCTTTGGGAGGGTGGAGAGCTTCTCTCTTCCTGCATGGGGAATCTGGGAGGATTTTCTTTCTCTTTGGTGGCTCTCCCACCTCACTTGTAACTCATCCACATCACAGCCCAGCCATGGCAGGCCTTGACCTCCTATATGATGCATCTGCTTTTCCCTTTGGCTTTGTGCAATGTCATGATAAAATACACACAGTCTACAGCTGTTCAGATGATGTTGCTTTTCCCAATTAGTTTCCATTAACAGAGGCTTTATTTCAACAGGTAAATAAGATACAGTGCCACTTGGTGTTAAGGCTGACTAAGTGGGCAGTGGACAGCCTGAGATGTGATTGCCTAGAGTACCAATAGGAAGCATGTTTCTTGCTGTAGCCAAAAGAATCCTTAAGTAGTCGCTGTGTGCAAGTCACTTAAAGTCTTTTTTCTGTGTCTTCCTGCCCTTCTCCTTCTAAAATTAATTTTTTAGATCAATATTATGTCTCCGGTGACAAATAATGGTATAGACATCTATTCTTATTGAGAGGCCATTTGCTAAAAGGAAAATAATTTCTCTGATAAAAATTAGGCCTTAAAAATTTTGCAAGGGAGGTCACCTGGGTGGCTCAGAGGGTTAGGGCCTCTGCCTTCGTCTCAGGTCATGATCCCAGGGTCCTGGGATTGAGCTCAACATCAGGCTCTCTGCTCAGCAGGGAGCCTGCTTCCTCCTCTCTTTGCAAGCCTCTCTGCCTATTTGTGATCTCTGTCTGTCAAATAAATTTAAAAAAAAATTGCTACGGAATTCACTGCTCAAATGGCATTATTAGAAAGTGTCCATTGTAAATTATGCACATAAAGCACTTAGAGCTTATTAAAATCATGCTTTATGATGCAGAGCGATTTTTGTCCATTGCAGATGTGGCTTCTTTGTCTTGCATCACTGTGTAGACTAGATCATTGCAGGGAGTTTCACTAAAGAGGGATCATGACTACTTTCATGGACTGAGATGGAGCCAAGTGTGACACTGAGAAGGTCAGGTTGCAGGAAGGATGCCATTGTTTTCCATCTTGTCAGCAGAAAGCGCCTCCATAGAAATTTGGAACCAACTTTAAAACAGACCCAACAAGGCTCCTTCTCTGCTCTTTCCACAGCTTCGACTTCGTACCTGACACAATCTCTATCCCAGCTCGGTGCCTCAGTTTCCTTACTGGCACCAGTGTCCTGTGGCCCGTTGGAAGATTATGTGAGATAACACACACAAAGTGCTGCAAAGGATGCCTGCATGCAGCAAACAGGTGATGCGTGTTAGGTATTAGGATCACTGTTATCATTTGCCCAGATGCAGCCTTGGGTCCTTGTCTTCCAAGGAGGGGCTCAGCAGAATGATGATTATATAAGACGAGGCTTTCCACAGCCATAACTGCAGGATGTAATGCTTGGGAACATGGCCAACTATTTGTGGACTGACATCCATGCCTCTCAGGGACTAGAGGCCATAAAGCCTGCCCTTCACAAAGACCACTCAGGCTTTTTGGGAGGACCTGACTCGGATGCCTTCTCACCATCTATGGTGAGATGGCAGAAATTACGTATGTTTTGATCACTTTACCTGAAATTTAACAAATTTTATGAACTTTATATTTCAAAGTGATTCATATCTATGCAGTCAGCTCTATATCACAGTGATCACAATGCTGTGGTTTTATTTTAACTTTTTTTTTTTTAAATTTCTTTTCCGCTTAACAGTATTCATTGTTTTTGCACCACACCCAGTGCTCCATGCAATACATGCCCTCCCTATTACCCACCACCTGGTTCCCCAAACTCCTACCCCCCGCCCCTTCAAAACCTTCCATTTGTTTTTCAGAGTCCATAGTCTCTCATGACTCATCTCCCCTTCCAATTTCCCTCAACTCCCTTCTCCTCTCCGTCTCCCCATGTCCTCCATGTTATTTGTTATGCTCCACAAATAAGTGAAACCATATGATACTTGACTCTCTCTGCTTGACTTATTTCCCTCAGCATAATCTCTTCCAGTCCCATCCATGCTGCTACAAAATTTGGGTATTCATCCTTTTTGATGGAGGCATAATACTCCGTCGTGTATATGGACCACATCTGCCTTTTCCATTAGTCCATTGAAGGACATCTCGGTTCTTTCCACAGTTTGGCCACCACGGCCATTGCTGCTATAAACATTGGAGTACAGATAGCCCTTCTTTTTACGGCATGTGTATCTTTTGGGTAAATACCCAGTAGTACAATTGCAGGGTCATAGGGAAGCTCTATCTGTAATTTCTTAAGGAATCTCCATACTTTTCTCCAAAGTGCCTGCACCAACTTGCATTCCCACCAACAGTGTAAGAGGTTTCCCCTTTCTCCACATCTTATCCAACACACGTTGTTTCCTGTCAAGCTAATTTTTGCCATTCTAACTGGTGTAAGGTGATATCTCAATGTGGTTTTAATTTGAATCTCCCTGATGGCTAGTGATGATGAACATTTTGCCATGTGTCTGATAGCCATTTGTATATCTTCATTGGAGAAGTGTCTGTTCATATCTTCTGCCCATTTTTGATATGATTATTTGTTTTGTGTGTGTTGAGTTTGAGGAGTTCTTTATCGATCATGGATATCAACCTTTTGTCTGTACTGTCATTTGCAAAAATGTTCTCCCATTCCGTGGGTTGCTTCTTTGTTTTGTTGACTGTTTCCATTGCTGTGCAGAAGCTTTTGATCTTGATGAAATCCCAAAAGTTCATTTTCGCTTTTGTTTCCTTGGCCTTTGGAGACATAACTTGAAAGAAGTTGCTGTGGCTGATATAGAAGAGGTTACTCCCTATGTTCTCCTCTAGGATTCTGATGGATTCCTGTCTTACGTTGAGGTCTTTTATCCATTTTGAGTTTATCCTTGTGTACAGTGTAAGAGAATGGTCGAGTTTCATTCTTCTACATATAGCTGTCCAGTGTTCCCAGCACCATTTATTGAAGGAATGTCCTTTTTCCACTGTATATTTCTTCCTGTTTTGTCAAAGATTCTTTGACCATAGAGTTGAGGGTCCATATCTGAGCTCTCCACTCTGTTACACTGGTCAATGTGTCTATTTTTATGCCAGTACCATGCTGTCTTGGTTATCACAGCTTTGTAGTAAAGCTTGAAATCTGGTAATGTGATGCTGCCAATTTTGTTTTTGTTTTTCAACATTTCCTTACCAATTCAGGGTCTCTTCTGATTCCATACAAATTTTAGGATTATTTGCTCCAGTGGAATTTTGATCGGAATGGCATTAAAAGTATAGATTGCTCTAGGCAGTATAGACATTTTAACAATGTTTATTCTTCCAATCCAAGAGCATGGAACGGTCTTCCATCTTTTTATGTCTTCTTCAATTTCTTTCATGAGTGTTCTGTAGTTCCTCGAGTACAGGTCCTTTACCTCTTTGGTTAGGTTTATTCCCAGGTATCTTATGGTTCTTGGTGCTATAGTAAATGGAATCAATTCTCTAATTTCCCTTTCTGTAATTTCATTGTTAGTGTATAAGAAAGCCACTGATTTCTGTAAATTGACTTTGTATCCTGCCTCGTTACTGAATTGCTGTATGAGTTCTAGTAGTTTGGGGGTGGAGTCTTTGGGGTTTTCCATATAAAGAATCATGTCATCTGTGAAGAGAGAGAGTTTGATTTCTTCCTTGCCAATTTGGATGCCTTTTATTTCTCTTTGTTGTCTGATTGCCCTTGCTAGAACTTCTAATATTATGTTGAACAAGAGTGCTGAGAGTGGGCATCCTTGTCGTGTTCCTGATCTCAACAGGAAGGCTGTAAGCTTTTTCCCATTGAGGATGATATTTGCTGTGGGTCTTTCATAGATAGATTTTATGAAGTTCAGGAATGTTCCCTCTATCCCTATACTTTGAAGCGTTTTCATCAGGAATGGATGCTGGATTTTGTCAAAAGTTTTTTCTGCATCAATTGAGAGGACCATGTGGTTCTTCTCTCTTCTCTTATTGATTTGTTCTATCACATTGATTGATTTGCGAATGTTGAACTATCCTTGTAACCCAGGGATGAAATCCACCTGGTCATGGTTGATATGAATAGATTAATAGTAGGTCAAGTGCTTTTCTGCTGTAGCTATCAAATGTGTACTTCAGACTTGTCTTTCTAGCTCACTTACTTTTACCCACTCTCCTTTTCCCTGGCCTTCTTCTTGGGGCTCTTGAATATCACCATTATCTAGCTCACTTACTTTTACCCACTCTCCTTTTCCCTGGCCTTCTTCTTGGGTCTCTTGAATATCACCAACTTGTTGATTAGACTCCTGTGTTAGGGGTTCTCCTGATCATGCAGAACTCTATTGAAGTGTGCTCTGGACTTGCACAGGGATGTAATGTGTAGGCACAGATGCATTCTGTTAGGCTGTGCCTGGATCATTGCTAGCTTTAATTGTACTCTAATTTCATCTGTTCTAAACATGATTCCTTTTTTGGCAGTACAAACTGCTCTGAGAGGTGGGACCTAAAAGTCCATTCAAGTTACGCTTACACAGACATGCCTAGTGAGGTCCATCCTCAGTGCACCCTGTATTGTTCAAAAGGCATAAGCTGTTAGTTTATGCTATGTGTTGTTTTAGGTTCTATATAAAAGCTAGACAGATCTTTTCCTTGTTAGGTCCAGCAGACCATTTCAGGCCTGTTATTTATGGGCTGAATGGTGTCCTCCTCCCCAAATTTATATTTTGAAGCCCTAACCCCCAGTATGACTAAACTTGGAATAGGGCCTATAAAGAGTTAAATTAAGATTAAATGAACTCAAAATAGTGGGGTCCCTTATGATAACACTAGTGTCCTTATAAGAAAAAAAATCCAGAGAGCTCTCTGTGCATTCAGAGAGGAAAGACCATGTGAGAACATTGCAAGAAGGAAGTTGTCCATAAGTCAGTAAGAGACATCCCATCAGAAACTACATTTACTGACACATTGATCATGGACTGTTAGCCTCCTGAATTGTGAGAAGATATTTTGAGAAGAATTGTGAGAAGATGCATTTCTGTGGTTTAAGCCACCCAGTCTTTGTGTTCTGTTATAGAAGCCCTAGAAGATTAATACAAGACCACTTCTGGGAGTCTTCATTTCATCCTGAAAAGTCTTTGTAGCAAATTAAGCTTGAGACATATAGCATCATCTATTTCGCATTTGAAGTCCAGTATCTCTGGTTGTTGTGTAACTACTGACATAAAAAGGAGGATAAGGGTGGAAGTGGAAAGTCAGCCTAGAGACTAATATATTGGTTCATTGGAGAGGACAATGGCATTTTTCATAATTTGATTATGTATAGCCGAAATGACAACTCTAAATTGGGAAGTCTGTAACATATTCTAATTGTGCAATTTATAATATATGAAGGTAAGAATATATATCAACAATAACACAGAGAGTGGGGCTTTTGGCTAGACTCATACTATTGAAATTTATACATTTTATGTAAGATGTTACACTATTAACATAAAATTGGTAGCGATAATTGTCTTGTTCATGGTGTAACCTCTAAGTTAACATGAAAAAGATGCAGAGATATATAGCTAAAAAGCTAATAAACAAACTTTGAAATGCTGAGGATACTAAAGATATTTCATTAACTCAAAATGAGGCAGAAAATAAGGGATGGAGAAAAGAAAAACAGATGAAACAATGAGACATCAAATAGCAAAGTAGTAAAACAAAATCAAGTTACATCTAAAATCATATTTAATTTAACTGGAATTCCAGTTAAATGATGGAGTATGTCTGACAGGAGGTGGGGGGAAACTGTTGGAATCAGAGTTGGCTTTGTGAATTACTTAATTGCACTCAGCCTTGGTGCTATTGACATTCTGCACAATCACTATAGAACAATGCATGTGTGGCATGTGTACACTATAGTTTAATCTGACAGAATCACTCTTTCTGAATGTCTGGGGAATTTAGGGACCATTGTAAAAATAATTGGCATGGAAAATCAAAGTGTTTTTCTCTTCTTAAATAACAATTTTGCATCTATCCAACATACGTGGACAAGGGGCTGGGAAGAGAGTACAGGACAATAATGTTAAAAAGTAAAATGATTAATTTATATTTGTTGTAAATCTCTCTTTTTATCATCAGTGAAAGAGAAGAATGAATGACCTGCTTTGGTCTGTTTGAAAGTAGCAGGAATTTGATTCAAGGGAAACAAGAATTATATTTTATTTATTATTATTTAATTTGTGCAAGAAACGACTTTAAGCGTTTTACATATATTATCTGATTTAATCTTTCAGTGCCCCTTTGAGGAGGTTCTCAGTGGAAATACTGTAGTTTTTCAACAACAAATACATACTTTGTACTAGATATCAGTCATTATGTAGACCACTGGGAATTCAACAATGGTTAAATATGTTCTCTGCTATCTGGACTCTCACAAACGCTGGGGATCACAAATATATGAATGGAAAAATATAGTTTGTAATAAGTATGGTTAGTAAGAATAAACAAGTAGGAGAAGGAGATTTCCCATCCAGCAGGGAGCCCAATGTGGGCCTGGATCACAGGACCCTGAGATCATGACTTGAGCTGAAGGCAGACGCTTCACCAACTGAGCCACCCAGGTGCCCATATCAGCATTGATTTCTAAGCATAATTGATTTGTAGGTAGGCGTTCTTAAAACAGTCACTATATTACATTGGAACTGGAAGATTACCCAAGATTCAGATTGTAGGACAGGGATGACACAGACCTCATTTACTATCAAAGATTTCGTGAATATATATTCCACACATCTGTGCAAGGCACTGTGCTATGGTATGTGGAGTTTCCAGTCATGCCCAAGGAGAGGGACCTAAAAGATGATGGCCTGGACGTGCAGACCTGGCTCCCTTTTCCACCCACCCAGTATCAGAGGTGGGCCTTGGAGGGTGTGTTTCTGGTGGTGATATGTCCTGAGGTGAGTCTGAAAGATGGTAGGTGCAGGGGACTTAATTATCTGGAGTGTGGAACAAGCCTCTCCTTTAGCAGCAGATGGGGCAGATTTGAGAAAAGTGTTGCCAGTGTCTGCTCCTGCTGGCCTCTGGTCCTTGGATGAGCTTTCTCATTGTTTTAAACCTGCACAGATCTAGAGAGCAGTTGATAGAGAGCAGCTGGCCAGAGGGCTGAATTACAACATCTCTCCTTGTCTGGAGAGACCACATATCCTAAAGATGCAGGGAGTCTTTCTGTCATCCCCCACAGGGCAGCAGCTTACTTCTCTGACTCTGGCAAGAGCTCTTCAGTTGTTCATTGGAACTCATTTGCCAGTGTCCTGGACACCCTTGTAGCCTATGTAGACAATGTAGGAATTACAGTAATGAGCATGAGGGGGTCACTGTCATTGTTGAAAGACCGTGGATCTCAGTCATTGGATAAATATTAGAACTTCTAAAAATAGCTATGCCTGGATGCTGTGCTGACTATGAAGTTGAATCGTGGGGGCTATCTGTGATTCAAGTACCAGTAGATTTTAAGATCTTCTCATGTGCTTCTGATGTAGAGCCAGGGTTGCAAATGAGTAATCCAATATGACTCAGGATGAACACAGGCAATAGTTAAGAAAGGGAATTAATTTTGAGGGAAAACCAATGGATAAATAGCATGGAATAATAGCCCAGGAAAAAAGATAAGTCAAACCTTCCAGTGGATGAAATGGAGGGAGCAACACAATTCAGTAAATAACTAAAGAAATAGATTTCTAGTAAGAACCCAATTATTGTCCCAGAAAACCCAAGTGGTATAAGTAGCTTAAGAGATGGACAAATATAAAGAAATGGAAATCAGAAGTGCAAGATAGTTAACTGATGACTGAGAAGGAAAAAGAATAAATAGAGGATAGGTGGTAATGAAAGAAATAACAGAACTTTTTCTGAGGTAGAAGAATGACAGAAAGGCTTCATGGATCCCAAATAGCATTGAAATTAAAGGCTGCAGTATCAAGTGGGGCAAATCAAAACAAAACAACAACAACAACAAAAACACACTAGGGTCAGAATTCTAAGGATCACATACATAGCTAAGAGAACATTCTTCTCTTAGGATAAAGTTTTCTCTTCCC
The DNA here is from genome assembly GCF_922984935.1 of Meles meles. NCBI lineage: Eukaryota > Metazoa > Chordata > Mammalia > Carnivora > Mustelidae > Meles > Meles meles. Next base: position 226,689 of record NW_025721149.1, read on the forward strand.
TTTCCTTCTTTCTCTCATTCATATTTTTTTGGGGGGGATAGAAGGTGAAATTAGTATATCATCCATCTATCCTGTGTAAGAGTATCAAGTATATGTAAGAGTATCACGTATAATACAAAAGGGCTGAGTCATCTAAAAGGGTGAAGATAATATAAGATGAATATATGATGTGGGTGCTTGGCCAAGTGGAGACAGACTTGGAGCGAAAGCATTCTTATCATTTCATTTGTACCAGTGAAATGCAATGGGCAAATAAACTATCTCGGTTGGTAACATGACAACTTAACCTGGATTCATCAGTAGAAAAATGTATGTTTCATGATAACTGTTAGGAATGACTATATATATGGGGCACCTAAAGTGGCTCAGTCAGCTAAGCATCAGTGGGGAGTCTACTTCTCCCTCTCCCACTCCCCCTGTTTATGATTTCATGCTCTCTCTCTTGCTCTCTCTTAAGTAAATAAATAAAATCTTTAAAAAAAGAATGGATATATAAATATTAATAGCAATGAAATGTGCTTATCTTTCCAAAGTAACCAGGCATATGGGTGACGTGTGTGGGGAATAATATGAAAAAAAATGCCAGAAAGTGTAAAAATGAGAACTAACACAACAATGATAAATAGATCAAATGAAATTAAAGTATCAAAATAAAACCATGTTATCAATTATCACAGTATATAAAAAAATACTGACAATTTCCATGACTCAATTCAGAGACTCCATAGGTGATTAAAATGCAAGAGTACACAAAAAAGAGAGAATAACTATTGGTGATAATGAAGACAGTATTAGTTAAATGTGCCAAACCTAGGACAGAGCTCTAAGAAATAAGAATGACTTGGACCAAGTAAAATTATGGTCATAGATTTTAATATAACCTGTTAAAAAAATCTTAGTGATCAATTCAATAAAAAAGCCAGACCACCTTGAATTTTACTTTTTGAATTAAAAGCTCAAAGAAATATGTACTAAAGAAATATTCTAGCTTATGTGCACAGAACAAGTATTATTTATTGGCTCACAGGCATGTACAATTATCAAAAAATGAGTAAGACCAGGGTGTCTTGGTGGCTCAGTCATTAAGCCATCTGCTTTTGCTCAGGTCATGATCCCAGGGTCCTGGGATTGAGCCCCACATTGGGCTTCCTGCTCAGTGGGCAGCCTGCTTCTCCCTCTCCCACTCACCCTGTTTGTTTTATCTCTCTCAATGTATCACTGTCAAATAAATAAATGAATGAAATATTTAAAAAAATGGGTTAGACCATAACATTCTAAAAATTTAGAGATTTTTCCAAAGTCACATTCCTTATTATGTCCAATAAAATGACAAACCAAAAGTACGATTATTATAAAATCTTAGGATTTAAAAATACAAATCCTGAATTAATGAAAAAATATAAAATATCACAAATTATCTAGATAAACAAACAGCAGAAGATTAGCTCTCATTATGGCTTATGTGACATTAGCCATTACTTTATTTGGAGAAAATTACTATTATTATTATTATTATTAAAGAAAGTCTCATAATACTTATACACTATTTAGCTTGAGAAAGTAGAAAAAGCATGGTAAACACATACTACGAGAATGCAGCTACTGACATTTAATGTTATAAAAGAAAAAATTAAAGAAATAGAAAAGTACATTGTCAAAAAATATACCTCAAAATATGTGCCTTTTGAAAAGGCAAATGGAAATATGAAAATATAAATATGTATAGGTATTAGAAAAGTACATTTGACAGTACCATAGACACTGAAAAAAATAAGCAATTTATAAGAGAATATTACTTGTATTTTTTCTGAGGACCACATTTTATTGATAACTGATTTTTTTATTATTTTAATAATCTTGGCATATTTGTTTCAGCACTGTTCAGCAAACCCTCGACCCCCATCTCAGTTGGTACTTCATTTAGTTCTGACACCATTTTTTATAATACTAAGGTACTCTCATTGTGTTACACTACTTTCATCTTTCGAATAGTGCTACTTTTTATTTTTTATTTTTATTTTAAAAATATTTCATTTATTTACTTGGAAAAGAGAGAGATCACAATTAGGCAGAGAGAGAGATGGGGGGGAAGCAGGCTCCCTGCTGAGCAGAGAGCTCAATGCAGAACTTGATCCCAGGATCCTGACTGAGATCATGACCTGAACCAAAGGCAAAGGCTTAACGCACTGAGCCACCCAGGTGCCCTAAAAGACTGTTATAACTCATTGTTTCTGCTACTCAAGGTAAACCCCCATGTTCTTTAAAACAGAGAAATATGGTCATGAATTTTAATAAATTTAATAAATTTAATACTTCTGTTCTGCAAGAAAAATGTCCACTGGATCTTATTTTGTGTTTTTTTTTTTCTGTTCCTTTAAAGCTTGAAATTAAAATAGCTGCAGTAATATGAGTGATAGGGTATATGATTTTAGTTCATTTGTTGTAGTTTTCTAAGTTAAATTTTGTTTGAATTTTGTTATTATCAGTATTATGCATATTTATTCTTACATTCTTACAGAGAGACAATTTTTTTCTCCTGTTGAAATCCTTGAATTTGTAACTTAAACGTTGAATTATGGCAGATAAAATTATCTGAATTGTGGTGATACACATATCACAAAGCTCCTTTTCACAATGTAGCAGGATAGAGAGGATACAAAATGATATTTATTAAGAGATCATGTATCAAGCAAGAAAGGGATAGAAACCAATACATTTATTTTCAGGTGTTTAAATGAAAAATAAATTCTAAGTGAAATGTTTGATGGTCTAAAAAGCAATTTATAATGAGTTTGTGATAATATGATCATATCATAGACTTATTCCCTACTTTACATCACTAAAATCTGCATAGCTTCATCTTAAATTCTGTGGAAAGGTTTGTAACTCTTGAAGCTGTCCTTGTCTCATTTTGATCCTTCCCTAGAAAGGGGAATTAGGTTGTTTAGTATCTTTATAAAATTGTCATATATTTCTGCATTTTCCCTTCAAAGCAACAGCAATGATAGTTTCTAGAATGCTTTCATGTACACATAATCCTGAGGATTATTGCCCTGATTTAATGACTTGATAAGAGCATGCATCTCTACAGTGATAGAGCTGGAAACCCTGAAGAACTGATTTGGGATTTAGGATGCAAAGCATGGATCATTTCTTATCTTCATGGATAAAATAGATAAATGTTCACAGAGTGACTATGCACATATGGGAAAGTTTGGTATTTCTATCAGGCCCCTGGAGCTTCACTTCCTTTCATACCTGGCTCCAACATGTTCTTCAGTTCAACTTCTGTTCTTAGAAATGCTGTTCATATTTTTGATCCCATTGGCCTTTCCTCGTGTTTGCCTGGCAAAATCCCAACCATGCTTCAATCTCTTTGTCCATCTTGTTTAAACCTACATCCAAGTTGTCCAACACTGCTGGCCACAGATGTCAATATCTGTTAATTCATAATCTCTATTCTTTCTAAAGGCAAAGAACTGTGTCATGGAAATATCATGGAAGCCATTTCTCTCTTACCTGACTGTTGATATCCCTTCATAACTTATTGTTTCTCAGTATCTGCTATTAGCATGACATGAATGTGAGAATATATTTTATTTTAACTTATGATATATCTTTAACCTAATCTTAGAGCTAATAATTTGAAAAAATACATTTTTTCCAAAAGAAGTACAAGATATAAATAAAACATAACATTACATAAAGCTTCTGTCACCAAATAATATAGAACACCAGTCAACATATCTTTAAATTGACAAATGGAGTAGTTCCACAGACTATATCCCTGAATATTATTGCTTAGGGAAATATTCTAATATATCAGATGTTTCATTATTTGGGTATATTTTTATAAAATGAAAATTCATTGATTTTCATCAGATGGAAATTAGAAAGAAAATCAAGTACTTAAAATCATCTCATCAATTTATTTTACCTAATATTTTTAATCATAAACATATACACACAGACACACACACACACTCATCCATTTAAATATAGATGCCTATGTATATATGTATGATTTTGCTAAAGTCATGCAATGTATTTTATAAAAAATATAGTATTTTTGTAAACACATTTTGTATTTTTTAAGTACCATAAGTATAAATGCTAAATGTTGCACATGCTGGTGTGTTTATAAAAAAAAAAATGAAGATAATATACTATTCTTCTGGGGCATCTGAGTGCCTCAGTGGGTTGAAGCCTCTGCCTTTTGCTTCAGTCATAATCCCAGAGTGCTGGGATGGAGCCCTGCTTTGGGCTCTCTGCTCAGCAGGGAGCCTGATTCACTCTCTCTCTCTTCCTGCCTCTCTGCCTACTTGGGATCTCTGTCTGCCAAGTAAATAAATAAAATCTTTTAAAAAATTAGTATTCCGGGCACCTGGGTGGCTCAATGGGTTAAGCCTCTGCTTTCGGCTCAGGTCATGATCCCAGGGTCCTGGGATAGAGCCCCACATCAGGCTCTCTGTTCAGTAGGGAGTCTGCTTCCTCTCTCTCTCTCTCTCTCTCTGACTGCCTCTCTGCCTACTTGTGATCTCTGTCAAATGAAAAAATAAAATCTTTAAAAAAAAACTTAAAAAAATTAGTATTCATCTGAATTTCTTTGAAAAATAGTGTAAATGTCTTTTTCTCACACTCTGAAGTATCAAAGGGCAGGTGATGAAGACTTTAGGGTAGATTTAAAGCATCACTGAAAATTACATTTATAATTGCTTTTTATTTTTTCATATGGATTTGAGTTACATTTACTGCCCTTTCATATCACTTTGAAGAACTCCTCTAATATTTCTTCTAACACTAATGTGTTAACAATGAACTCAGTTTTGTTTACCTGGGAATGTCTTTTATTTTATAGCATTGCTTAGCTTTTGCTGCTTATTGGCACAAAGGCTCCAGGTTAACCAGAATTAGATACTTAGGATATTCTCAGATCTTCGCTAAGCAGGTGCACAGCCCTGTACATGCACATAGCCCTATGTATGTGCCTTCAGGATTGCTAGGAATACATTACAGTTTTTTCAACCCTGTCTAGGGACTTCTCTTTCTTCATTTTTTCCTTTTAAACTTTATGATTAGCCTATTGTTTGTCTAACTTGTTATCTACTACCTTAGGCATTCATGATATTAAGCAATTGCCTCTAATTGTTTTCTTTATATTTATTTATTCATTTAACAGACAGTGATCACAAGTATGCAGAGAGGCAGGCAGAGAGAGAGTGGGGGAAGCAGCCTCCCCCTGAGCAGAGAGCCTGATGCGGGGTTTGATCCCAGTACCCTGAGATCATGACAGGTGCCCAGGCTCTAATTGTTTTTAACAAGTCTCTTGAGTCTTTTTACACTGAGTGAACTTTGAGTCAGTGCTTATGGACTGATTGCCTGTGTCCCCAGCGCCCCCCCACTCCAGTTCATATGCTGAAATCTTATCCCCAATGTGATGGTATTTGGAGGTGGAGCCTTTGTGAGATGATTAGACCATGAGATGGGAGCCCTCATGAGTAGCATTGTGTCCTTATAGAAGAGACTCCAGAGAGCTCCTTCACTCCTTTTGTTGTGCAAAGACACAGTTAGAAGACTGCCATCTGTTAATCAGCAGTCAGCCTCTTAGCATGCACTGAATAGATGGGTGCCTCAATTTTGGACTTCCCATCCTCCGGAACTCTTTGAAATAACTATTTGTTGTTTATGCCATTCAGTCTATGACATTTTTGTTATAAGAGCCTGAATATGGGCTAAGACTGTTAAAATAAAGATAGCTTGGAAGTGAAATCTTTTAGGGAACTACCAAACTGGTTAAATAATGAAAATTCTCTTGCATTCCCTTGAATGAGCTTTGAAAGGCTCCAATCTTGTTCTTCTTCCTCCCGTGCCTGCCAACCTGTGGATTTTCATGGGATGGTGAAGCTGTTGTTTTCAAGGCTATCACTGAGCTGGCATGGGGTGAATGGGAATAGGCCAAGTTAAAAAAGCCATGAAACTCTCTCTTCTTCTGATATTTAGCATTTTTTAAAAAAATTATTTATTTATTCGAGAGAGAGACAGAGTGAGAGAGCATGAGAGGAGAGGTCAGAGGGAGATGCAGACTCCCAGTGGAGCTGGGAGCCTGATGTGGGACTCGATCCCAGGACTCCGGGGTCATGACCTGAGCTGAAGACACTTGCTTAACCAACTGAGCCACCCAGGCACCCTGATATTTAGCATTTTTTCAAATTAAACACTATCCAGATTCCTGCAAGCCATCAGTTAATTCCTGAGTTCTGAAATGTTGATTCTGACCATTAAACACACACACACACACACACACACACACACACACACATATATTCATGCACGCACACACACAGTCTTTTACGGAAGGTTTTGGAGGCTTTTACATTGCCATTTTTAGTAATATCACCTATTCATTTCCTTTTTGAATCTTATTTTGATCAGAGTGAGATAAGTATATTCACAATATGAAAACTGTACTACTTAGAGGTGGGTAAAAGCGTTTGTGCCCATCTTATATTCCTCAGTACATGCACAGTCCACACAACTTCTATACTAATGACATGCCCATGATAGCTTGATATCATATTAATGGTGGCTATTGGTATAAGAGCAATAATAAAACATAATGGCCACCCAAACTAAGTGAAAGTTTAAAATCAAGTATGGCTTGTCTGTTGACTTTTTCAAATAGGATTACATGATTGGTGCTATAATGAATAAAGCACCCATGTCAACATTTGGCATTCCTGAGTGGGAATCCCAGGCCTGCAGATGCTTCATTTGCCTGATTCTGGTTTTCCTCATTTGTAGTGATACCAAAGACATTCCAGATTTCTCTGAGTACTAGCTATGGCATAAATCTGTGTGTGTCACATAACAAGGATTCAATCCAAAGCAGCTATCATCAATAGAAAGGTACTAATCAGTAATAACTATTGTTATTTTGTAATCAATATGCTATGTCTCACAGGGAATATTGAGTATATTTTCCCAAACTGATTTAAAATTTCAGAGAATGCTGGGGCACCTGGGTGGCTCAGTGGGTTAAAGCCTCTGCCTTCGGGTCAGGTCATCATCCCAGGGTCCTGGGATTGAGCCACACATTGGGCTCTCTGCTCTGCAGGGAGCCTGCTTCCATTCCTCTCTCTGTGTGTGCTTCTCTGCCTACTTGTGATCTCTATCAAATAAATAATTAAAATCTGTAAAAAAAAGTTCAGAGAGTTATGTCTTTCAAAATGTGTATAAGGACATGTAAATTACTGACATTTCACCTTGGGGGAGGTGATAATGAAATGGAAAACCACAATTGTAAGATTCTGCCTTTGAATGTAAACATCCGAGTGTGGTGTAGATATGGTGCATAGGTGGGAATTGTGTGTGGTATTGTGAAGGAGTCCATGCATCCCAGAATATAGGAGATGGATAGTATGGCCTGAGGCTTTAAATTGGTTAAGTCAAGCCATAAGGGGAAAAAAAAAAAACCAAAACAGGTATAGGATAGGTGAATTGAGGACAAGGAAGAGTGAAAGAGAAGGCTAAGAGTAGTGATCTGTTCATAGGTAGGAGAACAGAGAAGAGTGGATAGACTAAAGAAATAAATAGAATTCAATGAGTCATTAAGAAAACAAGAGGTGGGGAGACAAGATGGCGGGGAAATAGGAGGAGGCGCTGTTTCAACCTATACCCTAAAGTGAGCTGATTACCTACCAAAGAACTCTGATCGCCCATGAAGTCAGTCTTTTTTTTTTTTTTAAAGATTCTATTTATTCATTTGACAGACAGAGATCACAAGTAGGCAGAGAGGCAGCCAGAGAGAGAGAGGGGGAAGCAGGCTCCCTGCTGAGCAGAGAGCCCAATGCGGGGCTTGATCCCAGGACCCTGAGATCATGACCTGAGCCGAAGGCAGAGGCTTAACCCACTGAGCCACCAAGGTGCCCCTGAAATCAGACTTATATCAGAATTATACACGTCTGGATCTCTACAGGGGCAGAAGACACCAGTGGGGAGGTAAAGTGGAGTGGGAACTTCGGACTGAAATCAGAAGATAAACAAAAGGGGGTGGGAGCCACCAGAGGCGACCAATTGGAAAATAATACTCCAACATGAGAGTGCCCTGCATCTCGGGACCAGCATTAACTTGGAGTCTGGTTGAAAGAACTTAAAAAAAGAACAAAGGATCATGGGAGGAAATTGTGGGAATCAGGGTGGTTAGGGACAGGGGCTTAAGTCCCCAGATCCAGCAGAGCCTCCCCTGGTGCTGAGCCAGAGAGAGTGCAGGAGAGAAACCATGTCTTGTTCCCTGAGTCTCCAGTGCACCTGAGCCTCCAGCGCGCCTGAGAATGTATGGGATCTGGCTCCCATGAGGGGCTGTGAGCTTCGCCAGATGGCGTTCCTGAGTTGTGCGTGCACCACACACTCCTTGAGAGAGGTGTGGGTAGGCATTAGCCTGGCGCTCTTAGAACCCCGCTGAGAGATCAGAGCCTGAGACATGCACGCCCCTCACCCTCCCCTGGGAGAGGTGCTCACAGGCGCTAGCCAGGAGCTCTGAGACCCTGAAAAACCATGCACTCCCAGCCTGGGCCAGCGGGAAAATCTCAGTGTGCAATCGCTGCTTGGAACCTCTCTGGCGGTCTGGAGCTGCCCGACAGCCTCCACTGCCGTGGTTTTGAGTACAAGGAGGAGATCCTTCATCCCCAGGGACCAGGATTCTGAACTTACTCTGCCAGCAGCTCTGCAGAGCATTCTGAAACTTCTGTCTGAGAGGGAGGTCTGGGTGCAGTTTGCTCTCCTCCAAAATTCCAAAAACCCTCAAAAGCTGTCAAGGCGAGAGCAAACAGATGAACAAACATAAAAACCTCCAGAGAACAAAAGCCTGAAAAAAAACAGTTTCCTCAGAGCCCACCCCCTTGAGGGGAGCAGGAAGACTTAACTCAGGGAACATAATTGACTGAAAACCCACGTAGCAGGCCCCTCCCCCAGAAAACCTATCAGGAAGGAAGGAAAAAAAAAAAAGGACAACAAGAGAACAACCACCGCTACTTCATAAGTACAACTTTTATTTTTAACTCCTTAAAACTATTCTGGTTCATATTTTTTATACCTATAGGTAATTTTTTATCCTATTTACTATCACAGTGAGATGTCCAGTATATCAAATCCCTTAATAACGTTCTAACCTGAACATTTTGATGCATACACCCATGTTTTACTTTTGCTTTTCTATTTTTTTTAATTTTTTTTAATTTTAGTTTAGTCTAGTTTATACTTAAATTTTTATTTTCTAATATACATATAGAGTTAAATTCAAGGTAATCCCCTTTCCCCAATCAATGATACCCCTACAGGTAAACCAATTTTTAATTACCCTTTATATTAGGAAAGTTGAGTCCATTAACAAAATATCAAGATACATCCAAGAAGAATCAAAATAAACTTCCTTGCCCACACTGAGAATTTATAACCACTCTCCCATCTTTTCCTTCCTCCAGAGTTTCTGTGTATTTGTGTTTGCCCTGATAGTATATAAATCTTATACTTAGAGTTCTTTTTGATGAGGTTCTTCCTTTTTCTGCTTTTATGTATATATATATATATTTTTCTCTTGTCATATACTTTTATCAGTCTTTTTGTTTGTCTGTTTTTGTTTGTATCCTTCATAAATCTTACCTTCTTTAAGGTAAATCTTACCTTCATAAATCTTACCTTCATAAATCTTTTGGGCTGAGCCTTCTCTTTTATCTTCCCTTTTTTTTCCTCTCTCTCTCTCTCTCTCTCTCTCTCTCTTTCTTTTTCTTTTCTATTTTCTCTCATTTAGGAGGGGAATCCTGATTACTCAGAAGTGTTCCAGGGTGCACATTGACTGAACCACAGTTGATACTTCCAGCTATATCCGTTCAGTCATCTCTCACCAAAATGAATAGGAGGAGGAATGCACAACAGAAGAAAAATACAGAGGATGGGGCTTCTGTAACAGGGCTAATGGCTATCGACATAGACAATATATTGGAAAAGGAATTCAGGCTAACAATTATCCAGGCAATAGCTAGGTTGGAGAAAGCCATGGATGACCAAACGGAATTGATAGGGCAGAATGGAAAGCCACCAGGGATGATGTTCACAATGTTAGGGCAGAACTGAAAGCCACCAGGGATGATGTCCAAAATGCTCTCAATGAGTTCCAATCTAAGCTTAATTCCCTAAAAGCTAGGGTAACTGAGACAGAAGATAGAATTAGTGATCTGCAGGACAAACAGATAGAGAGAAAAGATCAGGAGGAAGCCTGGAACAAACAGCTTGGAAGCCACGAAAACAGAATCAGGGAAATATATGATGCCATGAAACGTTCCAAAGTCAGAATTATTGGAATCTCTGAAGGGGAGGAGAAAGATAGAAGTCTAGAAGATATAGTGGAACAAGTTGTCTATGAAAATTTTCCCAATCATGCAAATGGAACCAGAGTTCATGTGCTAGAGGCAGAACAGTTTCCCCCCAAGATTATAGATTCTTAAAAAAAAAATCAAGGCACCTGGTAGTAATATTGAAAAATCATAATTGTAGATACAATCTCTTGAAAGCCACTTGGACAAAGAGGCTCTTACCCTACAGAGGAAAGCCCATTAGAATAATGTCAGACCTGTCCACAGAGACCTGGCAAGCCAGGAAGGGCTGGCAAAATATATTCAGGGTACTAAATGAGAAGAACATGCAGCCAAGAATACTTTATACAGCAAGACAGACATTAAAATGAATGGAGAGATAAAAAGTTTCCAAGACCAGCAAGGCTAAAAAGACTATGCAACCACGAAGCTGACCCTGCAGGAAATATTAAGGGGGGTTCTATAAAAGAAAAAAAAAATCCTAAGAATATCATTGAACAGAAATACAGAGACAATCTACAGACAGAAATTCTTCAACGGTAACACAATGTCAACAAAAACATATCTATCAATAATCCCTCTCAATGTGAATGGCCTAAATGAGCCCATAAATGACACAGGGTTGCAGATTGGATAAAACGACAGGACCCATCCATATGTTGTCTACAAGAGATAGATTTTGAACCTAAAGATACACCCAGACTGAAAGTGAAGGGATGGAGAAGCATCTTTCATGCCTATGGACATCAAAAGAAGGCCAGGGTAGTGATTCTCATACCAGATAAATTAGATTTTAAATAAAGACTAAAGTCAGAGTTACAAAGGACACTATATCATCCTTTCTTTTTCACTTTTTAAAAAATTTCTTTTTGCGTAACACTATTCATTGTTTTTGCACCACACCCAGTGCTCCATGCAATATATGCCCTCCCTATTACCCAACACCTGGTTCCCCAACCTCCCACCTCCCACCCGTTCAAAACTCTCAGGTTGTTTTTCAGAGTCCATAGTCTCTCATGATTCATTTCCCCTTTCAATTTCCCTCAGCTCCCTTCTCCTCTCCATCTCCCCATGTCCTCCATGTTATTTCTTATACTCCACAAAGAAGTGAAACCATATGATACTTGACTCTCTCTGCTTATTTCACTCAGCATAATCTGTTCCAGACCCGTCCATGTTGCTACAAAAGTTGGGTATTCTTCCTTTCTGATGGAGACATAATACTCGATTGTGTATATGGATGACATCATCCTTATCCATTCATCTGTTGAAGGGCATCTTGGTTCCTTCCACAGTTTGGTGACTGTGGCCATTGCTGCTATAAACATTAGGGTACAGATGGCTCTTCTTGTCACTAGATCTGTATCATTGGGGTAAATACCCAGCAGTGCAATTGCAGGGTCATAGGGAAGCTCTATTCTTAATTTCTTGAGGAATATCCACACTGTTCTCCAAAGTGGCTGCACCAACTTGCATTCCCACCAACAGTGAAAGAGGGTTCCCCTTTCTCCACATCCTCTCCAACACACGTTGTTTCCTGTCTTGCTAATTTTAGCCATTCTAACTGGTGTAAGATGATATCTCAATGTGGTTTTAATTTGAATCTCCCTGATGGCTAGTGATGATGAGCATTTTCTTCATGTGTCTGATAGCCATTTGTATGTCTTCATTGGAGAAGTGTCTGTTCAGTCTCTTCAATAAATGGTGCTGGGAAAACTGGACAGCCATAAGTAGAAGAATGAAACTCGACCATTCTCTTACACCATACACAAAGATAAACTTGCAATGGATAAAACCTCAATATGAGACAGGAATCCATCAGAATCCTAGAGAAGAAAATAGGCAGTAACTTCTTCGATATCAGCCACAGCAAATTCTTTCAAGATATGTCTCCAAAGGCGAAGGAAACAAAACTGAAAATGAACTTCTGGGACTTCAACAAGTTCAAAAGCATCTGGACAGCAAAGGAAACAGTCAACAAAACAAAAAGGCAACCCACGGAATGGGAGAAGATATTTGCAAATGACAGTACTGACAAAAGGTTGATATCCAGGATCTATAAATAACTCCTCAAACTCAACACACACAAAACAGATAATCATATCAAAAAAATAAAAGGACAGAAGATATGAACAGACACTTTTCCCATGAAGACATACAAATGGCTATCAGACAGATGAAAAAAGAAATTAAAAAATGGGAAAAAATGTAATGAAGCTTACATTAAGCTTTCATAAACAATGAATAACAGAAGAAAAACTAGAACTCAATTATATGGATATTAAACAGTAGACTATTAAAAACTAAGAGGTTTAAGTATTTACAATAGATATTACAAAAAAACAACCTGAAGCATATGAAAGTAGAAATAAAGATACTGAAATATATGAATTTCAGATAAAAAGTCCTAAAGAAGAATTAATGGCAATAAAAATTTAAATTAAAAAAGAAAGTTCTGAAATCAACAAGAATATCTTATAACTTAATCACATAGAAAAAGAAAAAAAAAATCTAAAGCTAATGAAGGTGAAGCAGTAATAAAGATTAAAGCAGAGAAAACAAATAATAGTAGTACAGGAAAAGCATCAAAGAAATACATCAAAACTAAAGCAGGATTCTTTCAAAATTAACAGAACTTTTGTTATATTAACCAATAAAAAATAAAAGAAATAAACATCAAAATATTAACATACGCAGTGAGAGTGGGTACATTATCGTAAGTTTTATACATATAAAAATTATGAACCCAGGGGCACCTGGGTGTCTCAGTGGGTTAAAGCCTCTGCCTTCAGCTCAAGTCATGATCTCAGGGTCCTGGGATTGAGCCCCGCATCGGGCTCTCTGCTCTGTGGGGAGCCTTCTTCCTTCTCCTTTCTCTGCCTAGTTGTGATTTCTCTCTGTCAAATAAATAAAATATTAAAAAAATTATGAAGCCAATATTATAAATACATTAACATGTTGGATAAACATGAACTAGTATACTATATATCAGTATATATGAAGTATATATGAAGATATATAAAATTGAGTTCATCTATAAATAGTAAGGAGATTGAATACATAATTAAATACATTCAACTAAGATAGTCCTTGAGCCAAAAAACTTCACTGATTAATTTTACCAAGTGTACAAAATCAAATTCACACCAACACTTTTCCAAGTCTTTCAAAAACCAGAGGAGAAAAGAATACATCCTAACTCATTCCATATGGCAACATTGCCCTCATACAAATGCCATAAATGATTTTGGTCTGGATATCAGTCTTCATGTAAGCTTTTAATAAAATATTGGCACTCGGAATTCATCAGTATATGAAGAGTATTATACACTATGACCTAGTTGGATTTAATCCTGGAATGCCAAGATTCTTCAACATATGAAAGTAAACATATATAATGCAACATATTAACAAAAGAGAAACCTTCATGCACTAAAAGAACTTTGAGGAAGAATAAGATGGGATGATTCAGTGTTCCTGTTTTGAAAATTAAATATAAAGTGATAGTAATCCAAACAGTGTGGTAACCCAAGAGAGAAGGCCATCTTGAGAACAAAGAACAAAACTGGAATTATCACAAGCCCAGGTTTCAAGCTATTACAAAGCTAAATTGATAATAATAATAATAATAACAATAATAATAATATACCTCAACCGTATGGAACTGGCATAGAAACTGACACATAGATCAATACAACAAAGTAACTCAGAAAAAAACTCATAGATACATAGTCAGTTAATCTACAAAAAAGTGGATAAGAAGGTACAATGAGAGAAAGGGCAGTCTTTTCAGTAATTGGTGCTGTGACAACTGCACAGCTTAATGGAAAACAATTAAATTGTGCCACTTACTACATCATACACAAATATAAACTCAAAATGGATTTATAAAAAATTTCTCAGAAAGAAAATTACTGACTTGATATCAGCCATAGAAACAGATTTCTAGATAAGACTTCTCTGGCAAGAGAAACAGAAAACCACATTAAACCCTTGGGACTACAGAAGGGTTGTTTTGCTTGTCTGTTTCTTTTCTTTCTTTCTTTTTTTTTTTTTTTTTAATGCACAGTGAAAGAAACCATCAACAATATAAAAAGGAATTTTCTGTTTGGGAGAAAATATTTGCAAATAATATATCCAATAAGGGCTTAATATCCAAAATATAGAAAGAAATTATACATGAAGACATAACATTCAAAAAGTCTGAATAAGTATATTTTTTTACCCTCTGGATTGACCTTGAACTCACCTATTAAAACAGCTACACATGGGGAGCCTGGGTGGCTCAGTCATTAGGCATCTGCCTTCACCTCAGGTTATGATCCCAGAGTCCTGGGATCAAGCTCTGCATGGCACACCCTGCTCCGCTGGAAGTCTGTTTCTCCTTCCACTTACCCTGCTTGTGTTCCCTCTCACGCTGTGTCCCTTTCTGCCAAATGAGTAAATAAACTCTTTAGAGAAAATTAAAAAAACAAACAAACAAAAAAAAAACAGCTACACAAAGTATCAGAACTCATTTCTAAACTTTGTTCTAGGGACATGCTAAGCAATTAGTATTTTCACCTTATTCATGTCTCGGTGGACATAGTCAAGTGAATACACACACAAAACACCACGTGTTATTGTTAATCTCCAAAGATACCCTGAAGTCATGATCCCTGTTTAGTCTTTATGGAGTTATCTCAAATGTCAAGGGTAGGGATGAGAAAAAAGTATACAGACTGCTTTGAAAAATATTCAAAGTTAAAAAAAATAAATTTAAAAAAATAAAAAAAGAAAAATATTCAAAGTTGACTCAGAAAAATGACTCCATTTCATTGAAGATGGGAAGACCAATGTCAGCTCTTCAAACCAGTAAGTTTGTAACTATGCAAGCTGATAAAAGGTACATGCCTTCTGGTATTTTTATTTTTATTTATCATTTAAGGTTGAGATACTTCTTTAAATGCTTAAGATAATTATGATTAGAATTAATAAAGAACTAACTTAAAATATTATAATTGATAATTAATACATTCAAGCATTTCATTAACTATAGAAAGTGAAAGGGAAAATTTAGTTGACTAAAGTCGTTTTAAAAGATATGCATTCTTAGGGTGCCTGGGTGGCTCAGTGGGTTAAAGCCTCTGCCTTCAGCTCAGGTCATCATCCCAGGGTTCTGGGGTGGAGCCCTACATTGGTCTCTCTGCTCAGCGGGGAGCCTGCTTCTTCCTCTCTCTCTGCCTGCTTCTCTGCCTATTTGTGATCTCTGTCAAATAAATAAATAAAATCTTTAAAAAAAAAGATATACATTTTTATATATCTTATATATCTCATATTTTCATTTAGATATCCAATTAAAACTTAAAAAGTAAATAAATTGAGTACATACTCGTTTGCTTTAAAAAAAAAATGAAGCTCTCTTTAAACCCCAAGAAAATATTATGGAAATCTTGAAACCATTGCTGCTGTTCCTTATAATCTATTGTGAAATGGTAATAAATATGGTGGAATTGATATTTGAATCAATGGCTGATATCTACAAGCATCAATGTACTTTTCTCAGTTTATGATAAATTAAAGTAAGATCTACACTAAATGGTAATATATCCATGTAAATATGATCAGTTTAATATAAAAAGTTCTCTCTGACAAAATATATAGTAAATATATGAATGCAAATGGACATGAAAATGTGAGAATTTGAACACGAGGGATTTTTAAAACAATTATTGAATTTGAAACAGACATATTATGCACTGAGGAAGGAAAAAAGTATTTTGAGTCCAGAGCCTGTCATGGACCCTCTGAAGAGCGGGAGATTGCAACTAAATAAAGAATGCTTTAGGGGCACCTGGGTGGCTCAGAGGGTTAAGCCTTTGCCTTCAGCTCAGGTCATGGTCTCAGGGTCCTGGCATGAAGGCCCATATTGCATCAGGGTCTCTGCTCAGCGGGGAGCCTGCTTCCCCTCTCTCTCTGCTTGCTGCTCTTCCTACTTGTGATCTCCCTTTGTGTCAAATAAATAAATAAATAAAATCTTAAAAAAAGAATGTTTTAGTATGGCCTAGGTAGCCTAAATTTTGTTTTAGAGAAGTACAGCTGATTTTATGCACGTGTAGGATGTGGTCACAGAGCTGTTGATCCTGTTGGGTGAATTCATTGGTATTGTGGACTTTTTAAAAGATTTTATTTATTTATTTGAGAGTGAGAGAGAGAGCATGAGAGGGGAGAAGTTCAGAGGGAGAAGCAGATTCCCCTTTGAGGGTGGGAGCCTGATGCATGACTTGATCCTGGGACTCCAGGATCATAACCGGAGGTGAAGGCAGTCGCTGAACCAACTGAGTCACCCAGGTGCCCAGGCATTGTGGATTATTGACTGGATGGAAATCATTCCCATTTTCAGGTTGTCAGTTTAGGAAATGAGTGATGTCATCTATGGAAGAGTTGGTCCACTTTGGAAACAGATTTTAACTGGAGTCTGATTTCACAGTGTTACACTGTTTACTTTAGAAAATGGTTTAGGGGCTAGTTCATAAATGTGCTCTCTGGAAAGGAAATGGATGAGGGCCTTTATAAATACAGTGTTGAGTCATATTGGGTAGCATTTCCATGGGCTCACATGAAACTCAGGGAATAAAGTTTGGGAGAATGAAATCTTCAACAGTGATGGTAGAAAATAAACATTTCCTAGTTCTTTCCTGTATCTGGGGGCAGGAGGGAGTGGTGGCCATGGAAGAGGGGGACTTGTCAGCCCAGTCAGCCTGCACAGCCCCCGCACAGGAGGCCCAGCTGAGTGCTGTCCAGAAGCTCTCCCCCCAGCAGAGGCCATGGAGAAAAAGAGCCTGATGAGATAATCCAAGAACTTTTTTCCCTGTTTGTTTGGTAGAGTGGTGCCAGGTATTGGTTTTGGAGAACTTGTCTACAACCAGGGATTGATTATAAACATGTCTTTTTTTAAAATTATTATTTTAACTTTTTTTTTCAAGCAGCAAATCTGGTTTCCCCTCTTTCCCCACAGATTAATCTCAAATCATTCTGTTGCCACCATTCCCGCAGGTCAAGGAGAGCTTAAACAACTTCCTCTGCCTTGGTTCTCTTTTTCTTTTCTTTTTTTTTTTAATTTTTTGTATCAGTATTAGTGTTTTTTGCCTACTTTGCCTCTTTATTCAAAAGTGTAAACTTCCTTTGTTAACCTATGGACATGTCCATATATGAAGGAGATAGTTGGGTCCAAAAGAATAGGATTATTTTTTAACACAAATTTTGCCCAGCTGTACTGCTTTCTGTGTTTAACTATGGCATTAAAAAATGACTTTGGGGGACATGAGTGGCTAAGTTAGTTAAACTTTTACCTTAGGCTCAGGTCATGTTCCCAGAGTCCTGATAGTGAGCCCTACATCTGGCTTCCTGATGGGTGGGGTGACTGCTTATCTCTCTCCTGCCCCCTTTATTTGTGTTTTCTGTTAAATAAATAAATACAATCATTTAAAAGAAGTTAACTTAAAAATATATAAAAATAAATAAATAAAATTTTCCTTGCCTCTCACTAACTTTCCAGTGCAATAATAGTTACATCTGTGAGAGCAAAGTAGGATGCTTTGTTAAAATCACTGAGTGTTTTTCAACTTTTTAGGAAGAATGTCCCTGAGAAATCCAAGGATGACATGTGCATGGATAAAAATCTATGATAGTAAGTATGCTGATTTTAGTGACAGTGGTGAAGATGGTAAAAAATATCACAGCTACTGTGCATGGGTCACTCATGCCACTCGGATTTTACATATCCAGTACAAATTATGCCATTCAGTCTTGTTATACTTTTTGTTTGTTCTTCAGATTTATTTAGGTATAAGTGACAAAAATTTTATATATTTAAAGTGCACAGCTTCATTTAAGTTACTTAAACTTTACAATAATCACTACAATCAAAGTGAATAGCCACCAATTCAATTAGCTTGTGTGTGTGTGTGTGTGTGTGTAAGAACATTACCAACTAGTGCAGTCTGCAGTAATAGAAAATTTCAAATATACAATGTTGTTGCCCTTGGAGTCAAGATGGCGGAGAAGTAGCAGGCTGAGACTACATCAGGTAGCAGGAGATCAGCTCGATAGCTTATCTAAACATTGCAAACACCTACAAATCCAACAGGAGATCGAAGAGAAGAAGAACAGCAATTCTAGAAAGAGAAAATCAACCACTTTCTGAAAGGTAGGACTGGTGGAGAAGTGAATCCAAAACAACGGGAAGATGACCCCGGGGGGAGGGGCCGGCTCCCGGCAAGTGGCAGAGCAACGGAGCACAAAATCAGGACTTTTAAAAGTCTGTTCCACTGAGGGATATTGCTCCAGAGGCTAAACCAGGGTGAAGCCCACGCGGGTTAGCATGGCCCCAGGTCCTGCAGGGTCACAGAAAGATCGGGGGTGTTCGAGTGTTGCAGAGCTCACAAAAATTAGAACAGAGAAGCCGGCTACAGCGAGAGAGCTGAGGACTGAACTCTCAGCTCGGGGTTACCATGAACTGGTCGCGGGCTGGGTGAGCTCAGAGCGCGGCTAGAGACTGGGGATACGGGAGTGATTGGGTGCTGTCCTCTGGGGGCACACTGAGGAGTGGGGCCCCAGGCTCTCGGCTCCTTCGGACCAGAGACTAGGAGGTCACCACTTTCATTCTGGTCCTCCAGAACTCTACGGAAAGCGTTCAGGGAACAGAAGCTCCCAAAAGCTAACCTGAGCCAATTACTTAGTCCGGCCCCAGGTAAGGGCGGTGCAATCCCGCCTCGGGCAAAGACACTTGAGAGTCGCTACAACAGGCCCCTCCCCCAGAAGATCAACAAAATATCCAGCCAGGATGAACTTCATCTATCAAGGAAAGCAGGTTCAATTCTTAAGACAGCAGCGCAATTCCAGAGGAGGAGAAAGCAAAGCACGGAACTCATGGCTTTCTCCCCATGATTCTTTAGTCTTGCGGCTAATTCAATTTTTTTTTCTTTTTTCAATTTTTTTTAAATATTTATTTTTATTTGTTTATTTACAGCATAACAGTGTTCATTGTTTTGTCATCACACCCAGTGCTCCATGCAGTACGTGCCCTCCTTATTACCCACCACCTGGTTCCTCAACCTCCCACCCCCCCCACCCCCCTGCCGCCCCTTCATAATCCTCTGGTTGTTTTTCAGAGTCCATAGTCTCTCATGGTTCATCTCCCCTTCCAGTTTCCCTCAACTCCCTCTCCTCTCCATCTCCCCATGTCCTCCATGTTATTTGTTATGCGCCACAAATAAGTGAGACCATATGATACTTGACTCTCTCTGCTTGACTTATTTCACTCAGCATAATTTCTTCCAGTCCTGTCCATATTGCTACAAAAGTTGGGTATTCGTCCTTTCTGATGGAGGCATAATACTCCATTGTGTATATGTACCACATCTTCCTTATCCATTCATCCGTTGAAGGGCATCTTGGTTCTTTCCACAGTTTGGCGACCGTAGCCATTGCTACAATAAACATTGGGGTACAGATGGCCCTTCTTTTCACTACATCTGTATCTTTGGGGTAAATACCCAGCAGTGCAATTGCAGGGTCATAGGGAAGCTCTATTTTTAATTTCTTCAGGAATCTCCACACTGTTCTCCAAAGAGGCTGCACTAACTTGCATTCCCACCAACAGTGGAAGAGGGTTCCCCTTTCTCCACATCCTCTCCAATACACGTTGTTTCCTGTCTTGCTAATTTTGCCCATTCTAACTGGTGTTAGGTGGTATCTCAATGTGGTTTTAATTTGAATCTCCCTGATGGCTAGTGATGATGAACATTTTTTCATGTGTCTGATAGCCATTTGTATGTCTTCATTGGAGAAGTGTCTGTTCATATCTTCTGCCCATTTTTTGATATGATTACCTGTTTTGTGTGTATTGAGTTTGAGAAGTTCTTTATAGATCCTGGATATCAACCTTTTGTCTGTACTGTCATTTGCAAATATCTTCTCCCATTCCGTGGGTTGCCTCTTTGTTTTGTTGACTGTTTCCTTTGCTGTGCAGAAGCTTTTGATCTTGATGAAGTCCCAAAAGTTCATTTTTGCTTTTGTTTCCTTGGCCTTTGGAGAAATATCTTGAAAGAAGTTGCTGTGGCTGATATCGAAGAGGTTACTGCCTATGTTCTCCTCTAGGATTCTGATAGATTCCTGTCTCACGTTGAGGTCTTTTATCCATTTCGAGTTTATCTTTGTGTACGGTGTAAGAGAATGGTCGAGTTTCATTCTTCTACATATCGCTGTCCAGTTTTCCCAGCACCATTTATTGAAGAGACTGTCTTTTTTCCATTGAATATTTTTTCCTGTTTTGTCGAAGATTATTTGACCATAGAGTTGAGGGTCCATATCTGGGCTCTCCACTCTGTTCCACTGGTCTATGTGTCTGTTTTTATGCCAGTACCACGCTGTCTTGGTGATCACAGCTTTGTAGTAAAGCTTGAAATCGGGTAACGTGATGCTGCCAGTTTTGTTTTTGTTTTTCAACATTTCCTTAGCAATTCGGGGTCTCTTCTGGCTCCATACAAATTTTAGGATTATTTGCTCCAGCTCTTTGAAAAATATCAGTGGAATTTTGATCGGAATGTCATTAAAAGTATAGATTGCTCTAGGCAGTATAGACATTTTAACAATGTTTATTCTTCCAATCCAAGAGCATGGAACAGTCTTCCATCTTTTTGTGTCTTCTTCAGTTTCTTTCATGAGTGTTCTGTAGTTCCTCGAGTACAGGTCCTTTACTTCTTTGGTTAGGTTTATGCCCAGGTATCTTATGGTTCTTGGTGCTATAGTAAATGGAATCGATTCTCTAATTTCCCTTTCTGTATTTTCATTGTTGGTGTATAAGAAAGCCACTGATTTCTGTACATTGACTTTGTATCCTGCCACGTTACTGAATTGCTGTATGAGTTCTAGTGGTTTGGGGGTGGAGTCTTTGGGGTTTTCCATATAAAGAATCATGTCATCTGCGAAGAGAGAGAGTTTGACTTATTCCTTGCCAATTTGGATGCCTTTTATTTCTCTTTGTTGTCTGATTGCCGTTGCTAGAACTTCTAATACTATGTTGAACAAGAGTGGTGAGAGTGGGCATCCTTGTCGTGTTCCTGATCTCAATGGGAAGGCTGCAAGCTTTTTCCCATTGAAGATGATATTTGCTGTGGGTCTTTCATAGGTAGATTTTATGAAGTTCAGGAATGTTCCCTCTATCCCTATACTTTGAAGCGTTTTCATCAGGATAGGATGGTGGATTTTGTCAAATGCTTTTTCTGCATCAATTGAGAGGACCACGTGGTTCTTCTCTCTTCTCTTATTGATGTGTTCTATCACACTGATTGATTTGCGAATGTTGAACCAAACTTGCAACCCAGGGATGAATCCCACCTGGTCATGGTGGATAATCTTTTTAATGTGCTGCTGGATCCTGTTTGCTAGGATCTTGTTGAGAATCTTTGCATCCATATTCATCAATGATATTGGTCTGAAATTCTCCTTTTTGGTAGGGTCTTTGCCTGGTTTGGGGATCAGGGTAATGCTGGCTTCATAAAAAGAGTCTGGAATTTTTCCTTCTGCTTCAATTTTCTGGAACAGCTTCAGGAGAATTGGTGTTATTTCTTCTTTGAAAGTTTGGTAGAATTCCCCCCGGGAATCCGTCAGGTCCTGGGCTCTTGTTTTTTGGGAGGTTTTTGATTACTGCTTCAATCTCATTACTAGATATCGGTCTATTCAGGTTGTCAATTTCTTCCTGGTTCAATTTTGGGAGTTTGTAGCTTTCCAGGAATGCATCCATTTCACCTAGGTTGCTTAGCTTACTGGCATATAACTGTTGGTAATAATTTCTGATGATTGTTTCTATTTCCTTGGTGTTAGTTGTGATCTCTCCCTTTTCATTCATAATTTTATTAATTTGGGCTTTCTCTCTTTTCTTTTGGATTAGTGTGGCCAATGGTTTATCGATCTTATTGATTCTTTCAAAAAACCAGCTTCTAGTTTCATTGATACGTTCTACTGTATCTCTCGTTTCTACCTCATTGATCTCTGCTCTAATCTTGATTATTTCCCTTCTTGCATGTGGAGTTGGTTTGATTTGTTGTTGATTCTCCAGTTCTTTAAGGTGTAGAGACAGCTGGTGTATTCTGGATTTTTCAATGTTTTTGAGGGAGGCTTGGATGGCTATGTATTTCCCCCTTAGAACCACCTTTGCTGTAACCCATAGGTTTTGGACCGAGGTGTCTTCATTCTCATTGGTTTCCATGAATTGTTTAAGTTCGTCTTTGATCTCCTGGTTGATCCAAGCATTCTTAAGCAAGGTGGTCTTTAGCTTCCAGGTGTTTGAGTTCCTTCTGAACTTTTCCTTGTGATTGAGCTCCAGTTTCAAAGCATTGTGATCGGAGAACATGCAGGGAATAATGTCAGTCTTTTGGTATCGGTTGAGTCCTGCTTTGTGACCCAGTATGTGGTCTATTCTGGAGAAGGTTCCATGTGCACTTGAGAAGAATGAATATTCTGTTGTTTTAGGGTGGAATGTTCTGTATATGTCGATGAGGTCCATCTGGTCCAATGTTTCATTCAATGCTCTTATTTCTTTATTAATTTTCTGCCTCGATGATCTGTCTATTTCTGAGAGAGGCGTATTAAGATCTCCTACTATTATTGTATTCGTATCAATATGACTCTTTATCTTGATTAATAGTTTTCTTATGTAATTGGGTGCTCCCATATTGGGGGCATAGATATTCACAATTGTTAGATCGTCATGGCGGATAGTCCCTTTAAGAATTATTTAGTGGGGAGGTGGGATTGGGAGAGGGGGAGCGGGCTATGGACATTGGGGAGGGGTGGCGAACCATAAGAGACTATGGACTCTGAAAAACAACCTGAGGGTTTTGAAGGGTCAGGGGTGGGAGGTTGGGGGAACAGGTGGTGGGTGATGGGGGGGCACGTTTTGCATGGAGCACTGGGTGTTGTGCAAAAAGAATGAATACTGTTACGCTGAAAAAATTAATAAAAAGGGAAAAAAAAGAATTATTTAGTGTCCTTCTGTATCTCTGACTACAGTCTTTAGTTTAAAATCTAATTTATCTCGGGGCGACTGGGTGGCTCAGTGGATTAAGCTGCTGCCTTCGGCTCAGGTCATGATCTCAGGGTCCTGGGATCGAGCCCCGCATCGGGCTCTCTGCTCTGCAGGGAGACTGCTTCCTCCTCTCTCTCTGCCTGCCTCTCTACCTACTTGTGATCTCTCTGTCAAATAAATAAATAAAATCTTTAAAAAAAAAGATTTAAAATCTAATTTTTCTGATATGAGAATCGCTACCCCAGCCTTCTTTTGAGGCCCATTGGCATGAAAAATGCTTCTCCATCCCTTCCCTTTCAGTCTGGGTGTATCCTTAGGTTCAAAATGTGTCTCTTGTAGACAACATATGGATGGGTCCTGTCCTTTTATCCAATCTGCAACCCTGTGTTGTTTTATGGGCGCATTTAGGCCATTCACATTGAGAGTGATTATTGAGAGATACGTTT
Source organism: Meles meles (assembly GCF_922984935.1). Classification (NCBI taxonomy): domain Eukaryota; kingdom Metazoa; phylum Chordata; class Mammalia; order Carnivora; family Mustelidae; genus Meles; species Meles meles. The sequence continues at coordinate 250,571 of NW_025721149.1, forward strand.
TTATTGACATCGTGTTGCCTTTGAAGTCTTTCTGTCTATAGATTGTTTCTGTATTTCTGTTCAATGATATTCTTAGGATTTTTCCTGTCTTATAGGACCCCCCTTAATATTTCCTGCAGTGTCGGCTTGGTGGTTGCATAGTCTTTTAAGCCTTGGCGGTCTTGGAAACTCTTTATCTCCCCATCCATTTTAAATGTCAGTCTTGCTGGATAGAGTATTCTTGGTTGCATGTTCTTCTCATTTAGTACTCTGAATATATTTTGCCAGCCCTTCCTGGCTTGCCAGGTCTCTGTGGAAAGGTCTGACGTTATTCTAATGGGCTTTCCTCTGTATGTAAGAAGCTTCTTTGTCCTAGCTGCTTTTAAGAGGGTCTGTCTTGAAACAAAATTCCCCATTCTAACGATAAGGTGCCGTGAGGACTTTCGAGAATCTAAAATCTTGGGAGGAAATCTTTCTCCCTCTAATACATGAACGTTGTTTCCATTCGTGAGATTGGGAAAATTTTCATAGACAACTTCTTCCACTATATCTTCTAGACTTCTTTCTTTTTCTTCCCCTTCAGGGATTCCAATAATTCTGACGTTGGAACGTTTCATGGCATCGTTTATTTCCCTGATTCTGTTTTCGTGGCTTCTGAGATGTTTGTTCCAGGCTTCCTCCTGATCCTTTCTCTCTATCTGTTTGTCCTCCAGATCACTAATTCTATCTTCTGTCTCAGTTACCCTAGCTTTTAGAGAATTTAGATTGGATTGGAACTCATTGAGAGCATTTTGAACATCATCCCTGGTGGCTTTCAGTTCTGCCCTAACATTGTGAACGTCATCCCTGGTGGCTTTCAGTTCTGCCCTAATCAATTCTGTTTGGTCATCCATGGCTTTCTCTAACCTAGCTATTGCCTGGAGAATTGTTAGCCTGAATTCCTTTTCTGACATATTGTCTATGTCGATAGCCATTAGCTCTGTTGCAGAAGGCCCATCCTCTGTATTTTTCTTCTGTTGGGTATTCCTCCTCCTAGTCATTTTGGAAAGAGATGACTGAACAGATGCAGCTGGACTTATCGATTGTGGTGTAGTCAATGTGGACCCTGGAACGCTTCTGTGCAATCAGGATTCCCCACCCAAATGAGAGAAAAAAGAAAAGAAAAAGAAATAGAGAAGAAGAAAGAAAAAAAGTGGAAAGAAAAAAGGAAAAAAAGAGAGAGAGCGAGAGAGAGATAGGAAAAAAAAGGGGAGATAAAAGAGAAGGCTCAGCCCAAATGGGCCACAAGATAAGATTTATGAAGTATACAAAAAAAACAGACAAACAAAAAGACTGATAAAAGTATATGACAAGAGAAAAAATATATATATATAAGCAAAAAAATGGGAAGAACCTCATCAGAAAGAACCCCAAGTATAAGGTTTATATATTATCAGGACAAACACAAATTCACAGAAACACTGACAGAAGGAAAAATTGGGAGAATGGTTATAGATTCTCAGTGTGGGTGAGGAAGGTTATTTTGATTCTTCCTGAAGGTATCTTGATGTTTTTGTTAAGGGACTCAACTTTCCTAAGTTACAGGGGGATTAGAAACTGGTTTGCCTATAGGGGTAGCATTGATTGGGGAAAGGGGGTTACCTTGAAGTTTAACTCTATATGTATAGTAGAAAATAAAAATTAAAAAAGAATAAACTAGACTAAACTAAGTTAAAATTAAAAAGAATTAAAAAAATAGAAAAACAAAAGAAAAACATGGGTGTATGTATCAAAAAGTTCAGGTTAGAAGGTTATTAAAGAATTTGATGTACTGGACATCTCAGTGTGATGGAAAATAGGTTAAAAAATTATCTGTATGTATAAAAAAAAGAACCAGAATATTGGTAAAGAGTTAAAAATAAAAGTTGTATTTATGAAGTAGTGGTGATTGTTCTCTTGTAGTCTTTTTTTTTTTTTTCTTCCTTCCTGTTTGGTTTTCTGGGGGAGAGGCCTGCCACGTGGGTTTTCAGACAATGATGTTCCCTGTGTTAGGTCCTCCCGCTCCCCTCAAGGGGGTGAGCTCTTTTTTTTTTTTTTCAGGAAACTGTTTTTTTTTTTCAGCCTTTTGTTCTCTGGGGGATTTTATGTTCTTTCATCTGCTTTCTCTCACCTTGACAGCTTTTGATTGTTTTTGGAGGTTTAGAGGAGAGCAAACAGCACCCCGACCTCCCTCTCAGAGAGAAGCCTCAGACTGTTTTGCAAAAGCTGCTGGCAGAGTCGGTTCTGAGTCACTGTCCCTGGGGATGCAGGAGCTCCTCGTTGTCCCCAAAACCAGGGCAGCGGTGGCTGTCTAGGCAGCTCCAGACCGCCAGAGAGGTTCCGTGCAGAGATCGCACACTGAGATTTTCCCGCTGTCCTGGGCTGGGAATGTCTGGTTTTTCCGGCTGCCAGAGCTCCAGGCTAGCGCCTATGAGCACCTATCCCAAGGGAGGGTGTGGGACGCATGCGATTCAGTATTGCTGTCTGGCCAGGCTCCCAGCCCCTCATGGGAGCCAGACCCCACTCGTTCTTGGGCGCGCTGGCGTTCAGGTGCACTGGCCGCTCAGGGATGGAGACCTGATTTCTCCGCTGCACTCTCTCTGGCTCCGCACCAGGGGAGGCTGTCCTGGGTCCGGGGACTTAGGTCCCTGACCCTAACTGCCCAGGTGCCCACTATTACCCCCCGCGATCCTTTGCTGTTTGTTTTTTTGAGTGCTTTCAACCAGACTCCAAGTTAATGCTGATCCCCAGACGCAGAACACTCTCGTGTTGGGGTGTTACTTTCCGATAGGTCACCTCTGGTGTCTCCCTCCCACTTTTGTTTATCTTCCGATATCAGTCGGACGTTCCCAGTCTGCTTTACCTGCCACTGGCGTCTTCTGCTCCTGTAGAGATCCAGACGTGTATAATTCTGATCTCAGGCTGATTTCATGGGTGGTCGGAGTTCTTTGGTAGGTAATCAGCTCACTTTAGGGTACAGGTTGAAATGGTGCCCCCTCCTACTTCCCCGTCATCTTGACTCCCCCCTTTTTTCAATTTATTTTCTTTTTTCTTCTTCTGCTAAATTTTTTAAAACTTTTACCCTTTTCTTTTTTAACGTTTTTTGACTAGTCTATCTAAATATATATATATTTTTACTTTCTTTTTTATATTTTTTCTTTATTTGTTTTATTTTTTAAATTTTTTTCCATTTTTTTCTTGAACCTCTTTTTATCCCCTTTCTCCCCCCCACAATTTGGGGTCTCTTCTGATTTGGTTACAGCACATTTTTCTGGGGTCTTTGCCACCCTTTTAGTATTTTATTGGATCCTTCATATCCGCTTATCTGGACAAAATGACAAGGTGGAAAAAATCACCACAAACAAAAGAACAAGAGACAGCACCAAAGGCTAGGGACCTAATCAACACTGACATTGGTAATATGTCAGATCAAGAGTTCAGAATGACGATTCTGAACATTCTAGCCGGGTTCGAAAAAGGCATGGAAGATATTAGAGAAACCCTCTCTGGAGATATTAAAGCCCTTTCTGGAGAAATTAAAGAACTAAAATCTAACCAAGTAGGAATCAAAAAAGCTATTAATGAGGTGCAATAAAAAATGGAGGCTCTCACTGCTAGGATCAATGAGGCAGAAGAAAGAATTAGTGATATAGAAGACCAAATGACAGAGAATAAAGAAGCAGAGCTAAAGAGGGACAAACAGCTACTGGATCACAAGGGGAGAATTCGAGAGATAAGTGACACCATAAGACGAAACAACATTAGAATAATTGGGATTCCAGAAGAAGAACAAACAGAGAGGGGAGCAGAAGGTCTATTGGAGAGAATCATTGGAGAGAATTTCCCTAATGTGGCAAAGGGAACAAGCATCAAAATCCAGGAGATGCAGAGAACCCCCCTTAAAGTCAACAAGAATAGGTCCACACCCTGTCACCTAATAGTAAAATTGACAAGTCTTAGTGACAAAGAGAAAATCCTGAAAGCAGCCCGGGAAAAGAAGTCTATAACATACAATGGTAAAAATATTAGATTGGCAGCAGACTTATCCACAGAGACCTGGGAGGCCAGAAAGAGCCGGCATGATATATTCAGAGCACTCAACGAGAAAAACATGCAGCCAAGAATACTCTATCCAGCTAGGCTATCATTGAAAATAGAAGGAGAGATCAAAAGCTTCCAGGACAAACAAAAACTGAAAGAATTTGCAAACACCAAACCAGCTCTCCAGGAAATATTGAAAGGGGTCCTCTAAGCAAAGAGAGAGCCTAAAAGTAGTAGATCAGAAAGGTACAGAGACAATATACAGTAACAGTCACCTTACAGGCTACTAATGGCACTAAATTCATATCTCTCAATAGTTACCCTGAATGTTAATGGGCTAAATGCCCCAATCAAAAGACACAGGGTATCAGAATGGATAAAAAAACAAAACCCATCTGTATGTTGCCTACAAGAAACTCATTTTAGACGCGAAGACACCTCCAGATTTAAAGTGAGGGGGTGGAAAACAATTTACCATGCTAATGGGCATCAGAAGAAAGCTGGGGTGGCAATCCTTATATCAGATCAATTAGATTTTAAGCCAAAGACTATAATAAGAGATGAGGAAGGACACTATATCCTACTCAAAGGGTCTGTCCAACAAGAAGATCTAACAATTTTAAATATCTATGCCCCTAACGTGGGAGCAGCCAACTATATCAACCAATTAATAACAAAATCAAAGAAACACATCAATAATAATACAATAATAGTAGGGGACTTGAACACTCCCCTCACTGAAATGCCCAGGTCATCCAAGAAAAAGACCAACAAGGAAATAAAGGCCTTAAATGACACACTGAACCAGATGGACATCACAGATATATTCAGAACATTTCATCCCAAAACAACAGAATACACATTCTTCTCTAGTGCACATGGAACCTTCTCCAGAATAGATCACATCCTGGGTCACAAATCAGGTCTCAACCGGTATCAAAAGATTGGGATCATTCCCTGCATATTTTCAGACCACAATGCTCTGAAGCTAGAACTCAATCACAAGAGGAAAGCTGGAAAGAACCCAAATACATGGAGACTAAACAGCATCCTTCTAAAGAATGAATGGGTCAACCAGGAAATTAAAGAAGAATTGAAAAAATTCATGGAAACAAATGATAATGAAAACACAACAGTTCAAAATCTGTGGGACACAGCAAAGGCAATCCTGAGAGGAAAATATATAGCGGTACAAGCCTTTCTCAAGAAACAAGAAAGGACTCCAGTCCACAACCTAACACTACATGTAAAGTAGCTGGAGAAAGAACAAGAAAGGAACCCTAAACCCAGTAGGAGAAGAGAAATCATAAAGATCAGAGCAGAAATCAATGAAATAAAACCAAAAAAAAAAATTAGAAAAAATCAATGAAACTAGGAGCTGGTTCTTTGAAAGAATCAACAAGATTGATAAACCCCTGTCCAGACTCATCAAAAAGAAAAGAGAAAGGACCCAAATCAATAAAATCATGAATGAAAGAGGAGAGATCACAACTAACACCAAAGAAATATAGACAATTGTAAGAACATACTATGAGCAATTCTACACTAACAAATTTGACAATCTGGAAGAAATGGATGCATTCCTAGAGACATATAAACCACCACAACTGAATCAGGAAGAAATAGAAAACATGAACAGGCCCATAACCAGTAAGGAGATTGAAATAGTCATCAAAAATCTCCAAACAAACAAAAGCCCAGGGCCAGACAGCTTCCCAGGGGAATTCTACCAAACATTTAAAGAAGAACTGATTCCTATTCTCCTGAAATTGTTCCAAAAAATAGAAATGGAAGGAAAACTTCCAAACTCATTTTATGAGGCCCACATCACCTTGATCCCAAAACCAGACAAGGATCCCACCAAAAAAGAGAACTACAGACCAATATCCTTGATGAACACAGACGCAAAAATTCTCGCCAAAATACTAGCCAATAGGATTCAACAGTACATTAAAAGGATTATTCACCACGATCAAGTGGGATTTATTCCAGGGCTGCAGGGTTGGTTCAACATCCGCAAATCAATCAATGTGATAGAACACATTAATAAAAGAAAGAACAAGAACCATATGATACTCTCAATAGATGCTGAAAAAGCATTTGACAAAGTACAGCATCCCTTCCTGATCAAAACTCTTCAAAGTGTAGGGATAGAGGGCACATACCTCAATATTATCAAAGCCATCTATGAAAAACCCACTGCAAATATCATTCTCAATGGAGAAAAACTGAAAGCTTTTCCGTTAAGGTCAGGAACATGGCAGGGATGTCCATTATCACCACTGCTATTCAACATATTACTAGAAATCTTAGCCTCAGCAATCAGACAACAAAAAGAAATTAAAGGCATCCAAATCGGCAAAGAAGAAGTCAAACTATGACTCTTCACAGATGATATGATACTATATGTGGAAAACCCAAAAGACTCCACTCCAAAACTGCTAGAACTTGTACAGGAATTCAGTAAAGTGTCAGGATATAAAATCAATGCACAGAAATCAGTTGCATTTCTGTACACCAACAACAAGACAGAAGAAAGAGAAATTAAGGAGTCAATCCCATTTACAATTTTACCCAAAACTATAAGATACCTAGGAATAAACCTAACCAAAGAGGCTAAGAATCTATACACAGAAAATTATAAAGTACTCATGAAAGAAATTGAGGAAGACACAAAGAAATGGAAAAATGTTCCATTCTCCTGGATTGGAAGAATAAATATTGTGAAAATGTCCATGCTACCTAAAGCAATCTACACATTTAATGCAATCCCTATCAAAATACCCCCCATTTTTTTTTCAAGGAAATGGAACAAATAATCCTAAAATTTATATGGAACCATAAAAGACCTCGAATAGCCAAAGGAATATTGAAAAAGAAAGCCAAAATTGGTGGCATCCCAATTCCGGACTTCAAGCACTATTACAAAGCTGTCATCATCAAGACAGCATGGTACTGGCACAAAAACAGACACATCGATCAGTGGAACAATATAGAGCCCAGAAATAGACCCTCAACTCTAGGGTCAACTAATCTTCGACAAAGCAGGAAAGAATGTCCAATGGAAAAAAGACAGCCTTTTCAAAAAATGGTGCTGGGAAAATTGGACAACCACATGCAGAAAAATGAAAGTGGACCACTTCCTTACACCACACACGAAAATAGACTCCAAATGGATGAAGGACCTCAATGTGAGAAAGGAATCCATCAAAATCCTTGAGGAGAATGCAGGCAGCAACCTCTTCGACCTCAGCCGCAGCAACATCTTCCTAGGAACGATGGCAAAGGAAAGGGAAGGAAGGGCAAAAATGAACTATTGGGATTTCATCAAGATCAAAAGCTTTTGCACAGCAAAGGAAACAGTTAACAAAACCAAAAGACAACTGACAGAATGGGAGAAGATATTTGCAAACGACACATCAGATAAAGGGCTAGTATCCAAAATCTATAAGGAACTTAGCAAACTCAACACCCAAAGAACAAACAATCCAATCAAGAAATGGGGATCAAAAGCTTTTGCACAGCAAGGGAAACAGTTAACAAAACCAAAAGACAACTGACAGAATGGGAGAAGATATTTGCAAACGACATATCAGATAAAGGGCTAGTATCCAAAATCTATAAGGAACTTAGCAAACTCAACACCCAAAGAACAAACAATCCAATCAAGAAATGGGCAGAGGACATGAACAGACATTTCTGCAAAGAAGACATCCAGATGGCCAACAGACACATGAAAATGTGCTCCACGTCACTCGGCATCAGGGAAATACAAATCAAAAGCACAATGAGATATCACCTCACACCAGTCAGAATTGCTAAAATGAACAAGTCAGGAAATGACAGATGCTGGCGAGGATGTGGAGAAAGGGGAACCCTCCTCCACTGTTGGTGGGAATGCAAGCTGGTGCAACCATTCTGGAAAACAGCATGGAGGTTCCTCAAAATGTTGAAAACAGAACTACCCTATGACCCAGCAATTGCACTACTGGGTATTTACCCTAAAGATACAAACATAGTGATCCGAAGGGGCACATGTACTCGAATGTTTATAGCAGCAATGTCTACAATAGCCAAACTATGGAAAGAACCTAGATGTCCATCAACAGATGAATGGATAAAGAAGAAGTGGTATATATACACAATGGAATACTATGCAGCCATCAAAAGAAATGAAATCTTGCCATTTGCGACGACGTGGATGGAACTAGAGGGTATCATGCTTAGTAAAATAAGTCAATTGAAGAAAGACAACTATCATATGCTCTCCCTGATATGAGGACATGGAGAAGCAACATGGGGGGTTAGGGGGATAGGAGAAGAATAAATTAAACAAGATGGGATTGGGAGGGAGACAAAGCATAAATGACTCTTAATCTCACAAAACAAACTGGGGGTTGCTGGGGATAGGTGGGGTTGGGAGAGGGGGAGAGGGTTATGGACATTGGGGAGGGTATGTGCTATCTTGAGTGCTGTGAAGTGTGTAAACCTGGCGATTCACAGACCTGTACCACTGTGGATAAAAATACATTATATGTTTATTAAAAAAAAAATGGAAGGGGAGGCTAACCATAAGAGACTATGAACTCTGAAAAACAACCTGAGGGTTTTGAAGGGTCAGGGGTGGGAGGTTGGGGGAACAGGTGGTGGGTAATAGGGAGGGCACGTTTTGCATGGAGCACTGTGTGTTGTGCAAAAGCAATGAATACTATTATGCTGAAAAAATAAATAAATTAACATATTCATTCTCTTTTATACCTCAAATATACAATGTTGTTAACTATTTATAAATTGCTATAAATAGATCTTTTCAATATATATCCTGGAAACATAGCATTTGACTCACATCTTCCCATTTCTCACAGCCTTTAGTCACTGCCAATTGTCATTCTACTCTTTACTTCTAAAGATTGACTATTAGATTTCATATACAATTATAATTATGTTTGCCTTTCTGTGTTTGGCTTATTTCACTTCTCTCAGTGTCCTCCAGGTTCTTCCATGTTGCTGTTATTTCATTTTTCCATTCATTTGTCAATGCATATGTAAAATTAATTTCCATATTTTATCTATTGTGGGTCACACTGCAATAATGATTACAAGAGTAAAGAATAGCTTCAAATTTGATTTCATATCAACTTATTTCCTTTGCATATATAGCCAGAATTGGGATTGTTGGAACATAGGAAAATTTTACTTTTAAATTTTGAAGAAATTCTGTACTATTTTCCATAATGGCTGTACTAATTTTCAGTCCAATCAATAGTGCTCAAGTGATTGTTTTCTCCGCATTCTCTCCAACTCTCATTATTTTTTTTTTCAATTTGGGTAATATCCATTCTAAGAAGTGTGGGATCATATCTCATGATTTTGATCTGCTCCACTTGTGAGGTAGGGGTTCAGAGAGTGAATGCATTAATCCAAGTTCACATTTATAGTAAGAGACTGCTAGCATTAGATCTAGCATTGGCTAGATTGCAAATCATGCTAATGATTTGCTACAAAAATCTGTAGCATGATTTGCAATAAAGCAAAATAAACCTCACTTCAATCTGAACTCAAACTCAAAGTATATACTGATAAATCAGATATCTCTCCATATATCTGTCTACCGACTTATGTATTTATCAGTTCTAATTCACAATTGTGATATATCATGAAGGCATACATAGAAGCAATAGTAACATGCACATATTAATACTGTGAATTTTAGATCTCTGTGTATTATAAAATCCTTAGGGGCACAAGCTCTGTAACCATTTAAACAAATAAGAATACACATTGAATAAATATTTAAAAAGAGAATTTATTCCTAAATTACTAAATCATTCTGAACTCTGTACTGTATATTCTTTTTTTTTAATATTTTATTTATTTATTTGACACAGAGAGAGAGGTCACAAGTAGGCAGAGAGGCAGGCAGAGAGAGAGGGAGAAACAGGCTCCCAACTGAGCAGAGAGCCCTATGCGGGGCTTGATCCCAGGACCCTGAGATCATGACCTGAGCCAAAGGCAGAGGCTTAAACCACTGAGCCACCCAGGTACCCTGCACTGTATATTCGTTTTAATAGAAGCTGTTACAGAAACATTAGAAGGCACAAAAAATTCCATGTATGACTCATTGCAGAGATATTGTAGGGCACTGTCTTTGGCAAGACTTCAGAGGATTCTCCTTTCTGTAATCTGATTCATTCTAGGAAAGTCATTTCACAGTATTTTAAAACCTGTATAACTGAAAGCGATTCAAAATAATTATTATCTGCAGACATTACTGATAAAATTGTGAACACATTTTTCAATGAACCAAGGTAGACTCTGTGCAGCCAGTAGGTTCAAGGTAGTCCTGGGGCAAAAGTTCTGATAGGTCCTTTAGGGAACTCTTCCCCTATAGGTGAGTAAAGAAGCTTATTTTGCTAAAGTACATACAAAAGTATGACAGAGTTCTTGAAAAGAGAAGGCAACCCAAATTTATATGAAAACTGGTGCTATTTTTTTAGTCTGAGATTCTTATAAAATTTTAGGCAAAGAGATAGAAAATTCTTAGTTCAATGCACATTCTTGTTGGAGCTATGCAATAAACAGACAAAATTGATTGTGACCGGACATATTTAGTGATCTGAATGATATATTTTTGACATTCATTTGCTTCAGGAGAAAACTCTCCATTGTCTGGTATCTAGAGGACACATTTCTAGATTTGCCACTGGATCACTATATAGTTTTATATAAATTACTTCTCATCACATGGAATCCACATTGAATCTTTATAATAATAATCCTATATTTGAAAAATCTCTTTATTCCATACATATGTGAATCAATAAAGGGAGATGTTTTTCAAGTTTTACTTCCAATTGAATAGGAACATGAGAAACATAGGAAAAAGAATATCTGTAATACTGATAATCCTTGTTAAATGTTATTAAAGTAAATCAAAACTGGCAATGTGCAAATTATTTATAAATGACATTATTTAGAGGAACTTCATTATGATGTAGGAATAAACTGAATCTATACATTTACAAAGCAATTTACAGAGGAGATATTAAAAGAGGAGAATGATTCTTTGTGAGGAAAGTCACCTAGGGCAACTTTTGTATAGGGCAGGTAATGGATTAGAGTTCACTGAGAGAATTGGGAAGTGATGTGTGTATTCTCTATACTCTTGATTAAAGTATTTTTGCAGGTAACAAGAGAAACTATGGTTGAGACTGCAGATGAGAGCAAACAAGTAATATCTTGAACTGACAATACCAAAGCACTAAAACAATTTATTTATAAATAAATAACTTTTATGCATTCTTGACTCTGTTTCATCTATAGTAGATTTTTAATTAAAACTTTTATATTTTTATTTTAATTTCTTTTTAGTTTTGGACAGTTAACTATTTTTTACTTCATAATTGTTGCCTAAAATATTTTGTGTTAAGATAGACTTCTTTTTAAATACAAATTTAATGTATATAAATATATGCATCTACTTACCAACTATGTTAAGACAGGATATCCAAAGAATTTCCTTAATTGTCTAAACATGATTTATCATCATCTATCTGTAGTCATATTGGTGGTTGTATCAACCTCAACAGACTTTGGTCAGGATTAAATAAAACTAATTCCGGGCATAAATCTTGACATGTGGTAGGTTCCACCCTGTGGAGATGGTCAATGAAGTGTAGAGTTCTATCTTCTCTGCCATGTGTGGACCTTGTTCAGGTTCAAGCCTTAGTTCTCCTATTCACTAAGAAACCAACTCTTTCCCTTTTTCTCCACTGCATATTGTCAGTAATGCTGATGCCAGACCCAAATGTTCTAGCGAAGGTTAAAAGACTGCAAATCTTTTGCAAATTAAATAGGCTAGTTTTCATTATGTCATTGGGTAAAATGCAAATAAGGGGGAAATAATCTAATTATTTTTTCATGAAAATATAATTCTTCACGTTAGAGTTTGTAACCAGATATTCAATATCTCAAGTGGCTTCCGTGTCAGATGCAATGCGTCTTTACCTTATAAACCCAACCACCTTCCCAGGTTTTCCTCTGGAAATTGTCAGTGACCACCCAATAATTGAAAAGCAATTGCTTCCTATAGACCCAGCACGCTGATGTGGGTATTTTGCAGAAGATTAGGAGATGCACATCTGCAATAATTTGAGTACAGGTAAATTACTAACTGAAATAACTTTTTTAAAACACTTTAGTATATTACTCCAAGAATGGATGGATATGGCATCAACAAACCACAGGATAAAATGACAATTTCATAACTTATGCCTCTTGACACCAAGGCAAATTCTTCAAATTCGTTTACAATTTTTCCTAGTAGTTCATCAATATTTTAAACAATATGCTCATCTCTAATGCTTGATTCCTAAATCCAAAATACCAGACCCTGATTTGTAACTCAGGCCACTGTGGATAAAGAGTCACCCCCTTCCTACAACATCAACATTTTCCCCTTCCCTCCCCAATCTATCAACATAGCCACACACCACATTATGTCTGAGGATACGGATCAAGAGCTTTGCTTCATCTCATGGAATGTATTGTTCACATATAAAATATACAACAGTATTGTGAAACATGTTATTTGATAAGCATGACTATATAGATTTCATCTCATATTACCGTAATTTCTCTCAAGGAGAATTTAGGATATCAGTCTACCTCATTTTGAGGATTATCAAGAAATTGTTTTCAAGATAATATTTAGAATTTTCAAGAAGATGCTATTTAATAGATTAATTATGTTATTTTTCTGTGCTCTTTACCTCAACTTTCATCAGTGTAGTTCACATATTGGTTTAGAGAAAAGCTCTTTTTATAATATTAACTTAAGAGTAAATAAGTGTTTTGACAAAAAGAAATTGATGTCATAGGCATTTACAGAAATGCCCATAAGTATATGTTGGGTCACCTTATATTATTCCTCTCATTCTCTTAACTGTCCTAAGTGTCAGATTTTGTGTTTCACTGTTGCTTCTGATTGATTCTCATCAATTTATCTTTTGACACTTTTATTAAATTTATTAATTATTTTCATTTATTTTAAAAAGTCTTTTATTTTTATTGGGCACTTTATTTTATAAAATACATGACATTTTTACTTTGGATTTAACACAGTCTCACATTCCCCTGAAGACATCAGATTTTTTTTTGTAAAAGTTTTTTGCATTTATCCTTTTTAAAAATTTAATTTTATCTTATCAGTGTTCCTAGATTCAGTGTTTATGCACCACATCAAGTGCTCCATGCAATACATGCCCTCCTTAATACCCACAGCCAGGCATTTATGTAAGTCATTTTTAATTCAGTGTACGTGTTGTGTGTGTGTGTGTGTGTGTGTGTGTGTGTGTGTGTGTGTGTATCTTTCATATAACAAATTCCTCAAAATTCTGATGGCTTTGTTCCTAGAAAAGTATGATACTGAAGCATAGAGTTCTTTGTTGGTGTTTCCTCCCAGATGGTACTCCTTTTGGAGAAGATTCCCTCCACTCCTTCCTACTTAGAATATTCTCAAAATACCATTTCCCCTACTCCTTTTAAGTGTCTATTCCTTAAAATGTCTTCACCCCAAATGTTCTTATCACCAATTCCACCCTCTATTCTGTTTCCCACTCTGTTTTACCTTATGCAGATTTACTGCTTTATTATTATGTGAGTTGAGCTTTATGACAGAGGATGATACATATAGGAGCTAAACTCACACATATCAAAAAATGGAAAGAGTTTGGGGCACCTGGGTGGCTCAAAGGGTTAATCCTCTGCCTTTGGCTCAGGTCATGATCCCAGGGTCCTGGGATCGAGCCCCACATCGGGCTCCCTGCTCAGCAGGGAACCTGCTTCCCCCTCTCTCTCTGCCTCCCTCTCTATCTGCTTGTGACCTCTCTCTCTGTGTCAAATAAATTAAAAAAGGAAAAAAAAGAAAATTCTTAAAAATTGAAAGAGTTTCCAGTACACAAATGCAAGAGGTCAAGCAGAAAAAAGAAAGATGCCATAAAGCAATGCATAATGTTATATAATTACTGAGGCGCAGAAGAACAATACAGATGTTTTCAGAGAGTGTAAGCAGAGTCAAGGAACCACAATAAAATGCTAGAGAAAATGGTCAGGAAAGTAGTTTCTTTAAAGTATTTGAATATTGAGTGAGGAGGACGAAATTTGCTTCCTATAATTTATAGTTGTCAATAACACTTCATTGTAGATTTCTGGGCGAAAAAGAAACAGATACTAAGTCTTGGTATCAAAACAACCAAGTGATCAAACCAAAAGGATATATATCTACAGCATGACCTGATAGGACTACTATAGTTTCAGAAATACTAGGGCTTAATTACAAATGAAAAAAAAAATCAGTGCCAAAGTGTGATAAAATATACTCAAGTATGGGTCTATAATTTATGCATTTACACTGCCTTATAATGCATACTTAACAAGTATAAAGCCTGATGTTGATAATAACTAAACTTACACAGGAAAATAAAATATGTATATGTGTATCTCAATAAAGTCACAAAAATATATTATCCTTAAAAATTCACTCATTTCCATTAAGTATTTTGGGGATGGATATTTATATGTCACCAAGATTTTAACTATGAGGAAATTTTTTTTCAAAATATGTGTTAATTTTTTAAGAGCTGCAATATGTCCCGAATAAATCACAGTAGAACTAAAATAATGAATTAATAATTCATTAACCTACTGTGTATCTCTCTTTAGGGAAAATGAAGTTACTGTCCCATGGAAAATATTAACTAAACATCAACTGATTCTTCTTATTGGGGGTATTCCCACCATCAAGTATTGGCCTGGGTTTCTTCACTCTTAGCCTTCTTATTTTCCTAATGGCTCTGTTTGGTAACCTGTCTATAATCATCCTAATCCTCCTGAACACCCATCTCCATACACCCATTTATTTCCTACTTAGTCATGTCCCTTAAGGAACTGTACTACATCTCCAGTATGGTTCCCAAGATGGTTTCTGATAATCAGTCTGGAAATAAGTATATTTCTTTCTTTGGGTCTACAATTCTGAGTTTCTTCTTCATTGATTTATCTGATGCAGAAGGATTACTATTGACCTCTGTGGTCTATGATCATTATGCAGCAATTTGCTTTCCTCTCCACTATGCTACTTGTATGATCAAAAGAGAGTGTGTGGTGATCATAAGAGGATCTTGGATGATGGGCTCAATCAATTCCTGGGCCCACACTGCATATGATTTATGTATCCCTTTATGTAGATGTGGAGCCATCAACAATTGATTTTATGATGTCCCAGCCATGTCATGCATGGACAACTGTGTCTATGAGTACAAAGTTTTTGTAAGCATCACCCTCTTCCTTGTGTTTCCTTGACCTGCAGCACCAATCTCACTGTAATGACTTTCTACTATGCACCCTTAGTTCAGACACACTTATGCCCTAGATCCTTCCAATCTCCCACAGAGGACAAGGTCCTTGCTGTCTTCTACACCATCCTGACCCTAGTGCTCAACCTGATCATTTACAGCCTGAGAAACAGGGTGAAGCAGACCCTGAGAAGAGTAATTCAGAGGATCTGCTCTATACAAATGTAACAAAGTTCATACAATGAGCCCTGCTGCTTAGAAGTCCATTAATTTCACCTTGTACACTCTTTTAGAACAATGTCATTCCAGGACTTAAGATGAAGATTTCATTAATCCAGAAAATAAATAATAAAGATTTGACAAAATAATTATATGTTACCAATCACTCTATTTTTCTGGTAATTTTTCTTTTTTCTTTCTTTTTTTTTCCCAAATAATTTATTAAATGTAGGTTGAAGTCTAAAAGCCACAGATATTCTCAATAGTTTGGGTACCTAAGTAATACAGTAAATTGGACCACAGTAGCCAAAATATGGAAGGAGTCTAGTTGACCATTGGCAAATGAATGACGAAAGAAAATATGTTATATATACCATTATATAAAATCTATACATATATATGTATATATCTATATGTAAATTGTATCTATACATATGTATATTTCTATAGATATACAGATATAATCTATAGATATATAACATGTGTTATATATATAGATATGTACACATATATAGATATGTAATATATATTAGACACCAGATATATAGGTATATAATATAATATTACTAAGCCATGAAAACAGAATGAATTTTTGTGATTTGCAGTGACACAAATGAAGCTAGAGAGTATTACTCCAAGCGAAGTCAGAGAAAGACATCATTGAGTTTTCACACATATGTGAATTCATAAAAGAAAGGAGCAAAGGGGAAAAAAAGAGAGAGAGGTAAATCAATAAACAGATCTGTAACTCTAACGAAAAAGCAGAAGGTCACCTAAGGGTGGGTGGTTGGAATGGGTTTAATTGGGAATGGGGATTAAGGGTACACATGTGATGAATACCAGGTGTTGTGTGGAAGTAATGAATCACCATATTATATACCTACAACTAATATTCTTCCATATATTATCTAACTGAAATTAAAGTTAAATCTTACGTGGTGACCAATGATAAAACTGTATCTACAGTGGACAATTGGTGTAGCAAGCATAGACTGCTTTTAAATTAATTCCCTTCTGGGGCGCCTGAGGGGCTCAGTGGGTTAAGCATCTAACACTCGATTTTATCTCAGGTCTTGTAAGATGCAGCCCCAATACTGGGCTCCAAGCATGGTGTGGAACCTGCATAAGATTCTCACTCCCTCTCACTCTGCCCCTCCACTTACCCCCCTAAAATTAAAAAGTATAATAAAGATTAAAAAGCAACCCATCAGGGAGATTCAAATTAAAACTACATTTAGATACCACCTGATACCAGTTAGAATGGCCAAAATTAGCAAGACAGGAAACGTGTGTTGGAGAGGATGTGGAGAAAGGGGAACCCTCTTCCACTGTTGGTGGGAATGAAAGTTGGTGCAGCCATTTTGGAGAACAGTGTGGAGATTCCTCAAGAAATTAAGAATAGAGCTTCCCTATAACCCTGCAATTGCACTGCTGGGTATTTACCACAAAGATACAGATGTAGTGAAAAGAAGAGCCATCTGTACCCCAATGTTTATTGCAGCAACAGCCACGGTCGCCAAACTGTGGAAAGAACCAAGATGCCTTCAACGGATGAATGGATAAGGAAGATGTGGTCCATATACACAATGGAGTATTATGCCTCCATCAGAAAGGATGAATACCCAACTTTTGTAGCAACATGGACGGGACTGGAAGAGATTATGCTGAGCAAAATAAGTCAAGCAGAGAGAGCAAATCATCATATGGTTTCACTTATTTGTGGAGCATAACAAAGAACACGGTGGACATGGGGAGATGGAGAGGAGAGGGAGTTGAGGGAAACTGGAAGGGAAGATGAACCATGAGAGACTATGGACTCTGAAAAACAACCAGAGGGTTTTGAAGGGGCGGGGTGTGGGAGGTTGAGGAACCAGGTGGTGGGTAATAGGGAGGTCACGTACTGCATGGAGAACTAGGTGTGGTGCAAAAACAATGAACACTGTTATGCTGAAAATAAAGAAATTTAAAAAAAATTAAAAAGCATTCAGATGTTTAATTCTCATATATAATTTAAAAAACGGTGTCATTTAAAAGAGATGCCAGCATTGTGTCAGCACTAGGAACTCACAGATCTCCATTTAAGTAATGCAGGATGAAGTTCCCCAGCCAGGTCACCTGATTTATTGGTACACCTCCACCTTTTTAAAAATCTAGTGCAGGAAAACTGTGTTCACATTTTCATAAATGTAAGCCCAATATATTCAATAAACATGTTAGAGTAATCGATTTCAAAAAAGGGGAGGGTAACAGGGTTATATAAATTTCTGTATTTGGCTTTCAATCCAGAATTATCTGAGTTAGATTCCTATTAATAATAATTTTTAAAGGGACCCAGCGAAACCAGAAATGCCCTTTACTTTTTCTGCAGTGGGAATACCTTGAAGTTTAGATCTCAGATACTGATTTTCTTTCATGAACAGCACCAGTAGGCAGGACTGGGGTTACCGGGCAGTAGCTGAGGCACTTGTCCTTCACCAGAAATATTCTCTGTGCTCAGGGAAGTACAGGGAGGGGAGTTCTCATCCACCCACTGGGTACCAATCGAGTTTCATACCTTCAAGGAAGAGGTATGCCAAAGGGTCCCCTGAGGTTGTTCCTGTCACAGAAACACACCATAAGGCTGTACAGTCTTGGGAATAAGCATGTGAAGTGGAAATGAAATGATTTGCACCATTTCCTTAGACATGTTTAAATGTTCTCTCGGTGTGGATGCCTCTTCTTTCCGTTTCTTTTTCTCTTTGCCCCATAATACTATTCCTAACTGATTGGAGTATCTGACACAGATTGCGTGTGTGTTGGTTTTATACGTTTCTATAATTATGGCTGCAAACTGAAAAAAAAAACTGCTTTAAGAGAGTGTTTTCTATTTCTCTCTCTGATAGCACCATCAAAATAAGCTTCTATCAAAGAAACAATCTAACTTGATAAACAAAACTGATTCATTTCTTGGTTTATGTTAGTCAACAGCAAACCAAAATATCATTTTTGAAATGACAAGTGCTAATCATGATTATTGAATTTCATGCTGGAAGCAAAAAAGTGGTATTTTATACCTTCCAAGTATTATTTGCAGAATTGAATTTATACAAGACACTTCCAAGAAATAAAAATAATGAAAAATTCACAAAGTATTATCATGAATTACCAACTATTTTTAATTGTAAATCAAACTAAGTGACTTAATAAGTATGTCTGTAGGGGTGCCTGGGTGGCTCAGTGGGTTAAAGCCTCTGCCTTTGACTCAGGTCATGATCCCAGGGTCCTGGGATTGAGCCCCACATCGGGCTCTCTGCTCGGCAGGGAGCCTGCTTCCTCCTCTCTCTCTGACTGCCTCTCTGCCTACTCTCTCTCTCTCTGTCAAATAAATAAAATCTTTAAAAAATTAAAAAAAAATAAGTATGTCTGTAGTCTGGGAACAAAGCTTTGTGAAAGTCTGACTTGAACCAGAAAGATTGGGATTTCCATGAAGGCAGGAGTTCAGTAGCTCCTGCTTCCTGCTCAGTCTTTAACAAGTAGAGCAGTAGATACTGTTTCTCCCCACTGGGAGAGAGTTGGTACATATCATATGTATGTATTTTATTTCATTTTTCTTTATTTTGAAACGTTCACCAAGAATGTGCAAGGAACAAAGTCAAGAACCAGAAAATGGCACCACAGGGGAGGTTGCAGAACCAGAAGTAGAAGCAAGACAGAGAGGATTTCACAGAGAAAAGAGCAGTTGGAAAGTGACCCTTCTGCTGGGGCAGCACTGAGGGTGGGGGAAGGGTCTGGCAGGAAGCAGCCAAGACTCTTGGAATTCCTACCCATGGGACAAATAGAGAGATGCACTTCAAAAGAGAGCTACAGCCACCTCCCTCCCACATGCAAGACCACCAACCCTGCTGGGATGCAGCACAGTGGGACCCAGCTGTGCATTAGATCTGGTGCTGGAGGAGAGAAGCAGGTGCTACCAGGTACATGAGAATACATATGATATGTACCAACTCTCTCCCAGTGGGGAGAAACAGTATCTCCTGCTGAGAATCCACCATCCAGCCACCTAGAGCCCCTTCAGCAGGGAACAGGGCCAGTGCCTCCTTTGACTGGGCCTGTGAACTACACTGCCCAGGTCACACTCAGTTACATCTATGGATTGGAGGGTCTTGGCTAGTGTGAAAAGGACAACCTGACTGAGGTGAGTGTGGACTGGAGTAATCATCCACAGCTGGGCCATGGATTGCCAGGCACTGCTGGAGAAGTGTCTACTACTACTACTACTACTACTACTACTACTACTACTACTACTAATGTAGGAGAAATGCAAATAGTTCTAGTGGGTGCTCATGGCAAGGGGTGGGAGGGAATGGGGTCATCACCCATTCATTCTCTCTTTTCTGATGGTGCACCAGGCTCCCTATGCTTTTGCTGCCAAACTTGTTGCCCCCTCAGGTAGGGTTTTCCCTGGCTAGAGGAGACCAGCCTAGATACAGGCCAGCATTCAGGTGTGGACCCCCAGGGGTCCCTAATGAACCTCTGCACACTAGACTGGCTTGGGGTGGACCTTTACCTTTTCTTTCATATCGGGGCAGGTACTGCCCATCTGTGCACTTCTCCCCATGGGGACAACAATCTTGTGTGGCAGGACAGGTCTCCTGCAGATACCCAGGAGCAAATTCATCACCCCAACCGACGTTGCTCCCTGGTCTAATCACCTAGAGAAAACCAGAGTGTCCAGTGTCCAAACCTGAGCAAAATAAGTGCTCAAGAGGTAGGAGGATCTCCCCAGTACCTGAGGGAGGTTAACCAGTTCACCCCCGACACCAGGAACTCTACAGGGTTGCACTAACGGAAGCCCCTTTCCTGTCCTCTGGGCAGGGCAGGAAGCCAGAGGGCCTGGGTACACCTGTGCCAGCACCACAGTTACATTCCTGATTAATGTGAACATTCCCTATGGGTAGGAAAACTCTTTTATGGTTGTCCTCTGCATTTTGCAGCCCCTAATCATTGATTAAAATTCACAGAATGTGCTTTCCCTTATCTATGCCTTCATCCACTTGCAGACATATTAACTCTGTATAAACTTGAGGTGAAAACTGAGTAAAAGGAAGGTCTGGTAATTATTACTGTATTACTGCTGAAACTACTGCCTGTTATAACCAGATGCAGTCAGCCTGGTGAGTGCGGGAGATAGAACCACTTCCATGCCCAGGACTCACACTTGAGTGTTCTTTGGTATCCACTAGGTTTGCATTGTCTTCTGTTTGGAGCTATTGTAGACGTGTTGGGGACAAGCTGCAGTTTCAGTCCTCAGCTGAAATAAGTGGTGTGGGGTATCTGCTGGTGTTCTCTAGTTCCCCTTTCTTAACTTAAAAAATGGTAGAATGGCAAACAGCAGGTAGTGGTTGGAGTTTGTTCATGGGTCTTGGTAATACAGAATATGAGTTCGTTTGGCCCTTCACCAGATGCTACAACTGCAAACTTTCCTTGCTCCCTCAGGGACCCTAGAATCAGGGGAAAGTGTTGAAAGAGATCTCCAGAGCACCCAAATGGATTGGATTCTGCTGCTCTAAGTGGAGTGTAAGTTTTAAGTAGGAAAGATGAGCTTAAAACTGGTATTAAATGAATATATGACATCTTCTTTCTTCATTCATCTGTATGTGGACATTTGCAATCATTACATATTTGGACAATTGTGGATATTTCTCCTATAAACATTGGGGAAACAAGCATTGCTTTGAATTGTTACAAGCACTGCTTTGAACTGTTACATTTCTATCCTTTGGATAAATGCATAGTAGAGCAATTGCTGCATCACATGATAGTTTTTTTTTTAAGTTTTACTTTATTTGATAAAGACACCATGAGTAGGGAGGGGAAGAGGGAGAGACACATTCGTGGCTGAGCAGGAAGTCCATGGTGGGGCTCAACCTGGGATCATGACCTGAGCCAAAGCCAAGTGTTTATCTGACTGAGCCACCTAGGAGACCTGAGTACTTCTATTTTTGGCTTTCTGAGAAAACTCTATACCATTTCTGGAGTGGCTGTACCAACTGGCATTTCCACCCACTCTGAAAGAATGTTCCCCTTTTTCTTCAGCCTAACCATCATATGTTGTTTCCTGTCTTCTTAAATTTAGCCAAATTGACCAGTGTGAGATATTATCTGTTAATGCTTTGAGTATGTATTTCCCTGATGCTGAGTGATGTTGAACTTTTTCTACTATGTCTGTTGGCCATTTGTTTATACACAATGGAATATAACTATACCTTCAGAAAAGAAGAGCATCTTGCCATTAGCAACCACATGGATGAAAGAAGGGTTGTTATGCTAGGTGAGATATGTCAGTCAGGGAAAGAGAAATACCATATGATTTCACTCATCTGTGGAATTTAAGAAATAGAAAACATGAACATAGAAGAAGGGAAGGAAAAATAAAATAAAATAAGACAGTGAGGCAAACCTTAAGAGAGACCCTTTACTGTAGGGAAAAAACTAAGGGTTACTGGAAAGGAGGTCATTGCGAGATGGGTTAACTGGGTGATGGGCTTTAAGGAGAGTACTTGATGTAATGAGAACAGGGTGTTATATGCACCTGATGAATCACTGAATTCTACCGCTGAAACTAGTACTATAGTATATGTTAATTAAATTGGATTTCAATATGTTTTTCTAAACACTGTTATTGAGATTTGTTTCAAATTTGTGGTACATTGGGAGCTTGATGATGGAGACGTTAGCATGTTGCTAGAAAATATTGCTTTACCTTGACAATAAGCTCTCAATCTGTTTTCTAAAGAGGGGTACTGGTGTGAAGGTGATCTTCTGAAGATACAATTAAGGAAAGTTGAAGAACTGCCTTAATTTTCACTTTAAGGATAAATAAGTATATTTTTAAGTTCATGGGATGACTCCGCTATTCATTACAATGATTATGTTACTTGAAGCTTAAATTACACTTAAATTCACCTTTGCTTTTGTTAAGAAAATTGTCATTTGTCTAACAAATGATCTATTGCTTATGTTCATACCTTCCTAGACAAACCACTAAAAACTTGAGGTATCACTGCTTTCAGGAGATAAAGCTTGCAAACCAAACCAACAAAATGATGTGACAAGGTTAGACTAATAAGTAGGATTGGAAACTACAACAATCTTCACTAAAATGCCAGCCAAGTGAAGCATACAGTGGACAGGGCAGTTGTGGATTGACCAGGAGAAAAACAAAGGTGTTAAAGTTTTGAAATGAGTCTTGAGTTAGTAGATATTATAGCGAATAGCTGGGAAAAATGAAGAGATAGGGGAGCCTAGGATGGAGAAGGGCTTTCATCCCTCTCAAGGAATAGTTATGATTCATTAAGGTGAAGAAAGATTATTTACAGTGTCTGATTGAGATGTGTGGTTATAGAGGCTTTCCCACCAGACCTTACCCTCCCAAACTGGAAAACTTCTGTTCTCAAAACAATGAAATTGATAAAGATTCCTTTGCGGAGTGTTTCTTGATTTTCAGAACAAGAGTTTTTCCTTTGACTTTCACTTTTACTGTTTATCCTCCAAGACCATGTGTAAAATCAATTATTTCAGGTGGCATAGACTTTACCTTTTGCCAATTCCAGTTTATTCATTTATTTTTAAAAACTGAGGTAATATTGACATGTAACATTCTATTCCTCTCAGGTGTGTATCAGAGTCATATATGTATGTATGATGAAAGGTTCACCACTGACTTCTGGTTAACGTCTCTCCCCATTGTTATATATTTCCTTGTAATAAGAAAATTAAGATATTTTATTATAGAAATGTTAAAATATAGCATACAATGTACAATCAAATATGATTAACTGTAGTCATCATTAACGACAGTTCTCGTAAAACCAGTTTTATCCATTTTCACAAGATTTATCCATTTTCATCATTAACTACAGTTCTCATAAAAGCAGTTGGATCCATTTTCCCATCTGCAAGTCACATATGTTTGTTAAGGGAAGAAGCAGGTCCTTGGTTCTCTTTTCATTCAGAATAGTTTGCCCTGTGTTTGTGGCTTTTTACCTTCAATGACAATAACCATTTGATACCTTACATGGTCCTTGACAAGTGGTTAAGGACATCTTCAGCCAATGCTGGCAGGGCTGAGTCCCTGTGGGAGCAGGCATCTGCTGAGCAGGGAGGCATGGGGTGATGAAAACTCAGATATACAATCATGCTGATTGTGAAGGAGGATTTGCGTCAAGAAAGCCCAGTGGTTCTTACTGTGAAAAGGAGGGAGATCAGAGAGCCTCTGCTAGAGAGTCTGTCAGTCTGAGCAAGGAAACAGAAGGAGCCTGGACTCCCTGGAAAAGTTTATCCTGGACTGAAAATCAATCCTTGGTCTGCTTTCACAGGTGGGCTTATGAAGTCAGCAATATAAGAGTATGCTCACTATTTCCTAAGCATTAATTGTGTTCCCTTTTGTCAAGAATTTGCTATGGTGTGGTTGTAAGGCATAGGATGAGGATCCAGATGCTGACAAGCTGGTTCAGTCCTTTGAGGAACCTCAAAGCTGGGACAAAGATTAAAACTGGAGGCTTTTCTGTAGCCCTTTACAGAAGATGTACTGTTTTTTTCATGTATGTCTTCTTGTCACTCAGCTTTGAGTGCCTGTTGCACACCAGGCATTGTCATTGAGAGCTTAGTCCTTTTAGTCTAGGGAAACACCCAGAATTATTCTGGGAGGGAATGGTGAGTGCCCCTGAGTAGGCCTTCATATGATGCAAGAGAGGCATAATATGATTGCCTATGCTGACAAGGGAGTGACCATGCTTCCAAAGGTTAGTGGGAATGAGAATCTTAGGCAAGCCCATAATTGGGAAGCATTATTGTTCTGCTACATGGATGGTACCTAGAATACCAATAGGGAGGTCACACTGTTCAGGGTTGACTTACTCTCATGGAGTTCTAGTCACTGCCAGCAGGATGATATAACACTCTTTCCAGACACCTTGTATTGCAGAGAGAAGAAATGCCAGATATTAATAAACACCTTATAGGGATGTCTACTGTCTTCAGTGTTGTTTAATTTCCATGTTGTTTATATGACCACTCTTGGCTAATGGCACAAAAGAAGAAAGATACGGTTCATTTTTTTTTTTTTTTTGGAAATTGAGAGAAAAAACAAACAAACAAGAAACACACAAACAACTATATCCTTATTGGTGAAAGTTTGCACTCAATGTTACATCACATGTGAAACAACAAATTCACCAATGCATATGTTCATCTGAATGAGCATTAAAAATTTCTCCAAATTTTCCCCCAGACTAAGTTGATAAAAATGTCAGTCAACCACACACATATGCAAAAGTAAATAGCTTATAAATCATTTTGAGGATTTATTTAATTCTTTCTCAATCCTGGTGCCTTCTTGGCCAATCAGACAGTTCAATTGTTCCTCTACACATCCAAGAGTATATGATGATCCCACACTCAAGATGAATGCTTGGCCTGGCATAGAGCTCAGTTGTTGGTTGTCATATCTAAAGACATATTGTGTACCTGTTTTCAAAATGCCTGATTGCCCTAGTGCAGAGCTTTGTTATTGGTCTCCAGGTATAAGGGCACACAGTGAAAATACTGTCAAGGTGCCTGTTTTGTCTAGTTGTAAACAGAGTTGCGACTTTGTGAGAACTTGGTGCAGGTGTTTGTCCTAGGCAAGATATCTGTTCTCGGTTTCTAGCTCCACAGGCACATGGTAAGCCAGCTGTCCAGGTGTCTGATGGCCTAATGCTGAGCTGCCTTGGTGGTCTCCAGCTTGATGGGTGAATGGTGAGCCCACTGTCCAAATGTACCTGCTTGGCCCAGGGTAGAGATGAGTTGCTGGTTTCCAGGTCCAAGTCACATAATGTTCTCAATCTCCTCATGCCTGTATAGCCTAGTGTAGAGCTGAGTTGTTGTTTTGATTGTTAAAGGACAAATTGTAAGCCTTCTGTACCTGTGCCCTCTTGGCCGAGCACAGAGCAGTCTTGTTGGTGTCCAGGTGCAGGAGTACATAGTGAACCTGCTATCCAAGTTCCTGTTTGGCCTAGTAGAGACATGATATTTTGGTCTCTAGGTCAATGCACACATGGTGAGCCAGCTCATTAATTGTCATCTTGGCTTGGCCCAAGGCACTTTCTTGGTCTCCAATCTAAGGCCACATTGTGATGTTGCTGTTCAGGTGAATCAATTTTCCCAATACTGACCTGGGATTCAGGATACATGGTTTCTTGGCACTTGGCAAGCTTGGTGTTCTCTGAACTTACTTGCTTTGTGCTGCACAGGTTAGGCAAGGTGTGTTATGAGGACTCCTTGTCTAAACAATGGCAGTGTGTCTCATTTGCCCAGGTTCAAATGCATTCAGAAAGCTCCCAGTCTGGGGCGCCTGGGTGGCTCAGTGGATTAAGCCACTGCCTTCAGCTCAGGTCATGATCTCAGGGTCCTGGGATCGAGCCCCGCATCAGGCTCTCTGCTCCACGGGGAGCCTGCTTCCTCCTCTCTCTCTGCCTGCCTCTGGGCCTACTTGTGACCTCTTTCTCTGTCAAATAAATAAATAAAATCTTTAAAAAAAAAGAAAGCTCCCAGTCTCTGAGTTCCTGATTGGTGTATTTTTCTGGGGCCTGAATTTGCCTGTGTTATACTGTGTTGAAGAGAATGTGGTCTGTAGGCTCCTGCTTGGACAGGAGTCTGGGGAATTATTTTGCCCACTACTGAACTGGGTCAGACTACTAATGGTCTGAGGACCTAGGTTCCAAGGACTCACCCTATGTCTAGGGATATGGTGATTCCTTCTCCCAGTCCTGGGTTCATTAAAAAGTCCCATCTTCCTGGGGCACCTGGGTGTCCCAGTGGGTTAAGTCTTTGCTTCAGCTCATGTCATGGTCTCAGGGCCCTGGATTGAGCCCCACATTGGGCTCTCTGCTATGCAGGAAGTCTGTTCCTTCTCGTTCTGCCTGCATCTCTGGCTACTTGTGATCTCTGTTTGTCAAATAAATAAAATCTTTTTTTAAAAGTCCTCTCTTTCTGTTGTCTGGAGGCATTGTGAACATCAGGAATGGCTGGATGCTTAGGGAACTCATTTTCCCTGTACTGGGCCAGGTTGGAGGGCTCAGATTAGTAGGCCCAGTCATTCCTCAGGACATGGAATCAGCTTTCCTGTACTGAACCCAGATTTTGATCCCAAAATTTGGGGATCCAGCTGGCTAGGAACCTATACTACTCTGATTTCCAGTGTCCCACTCACCTGTACTAAATGGAATGTGATCCTCAGCACCTGAGCCATCCACACATGGGGGAATTTGTCCAGGCGTCACTGGATACTGGCTTGAGGACTCTCAGGAGCACATAGGGTCACAAAAGTGAACACAAATATGAAGGTGGTATGCAGAAGATTGGTGGGAGGTTCAGGGAAGGAGGAGTGGGCAGGGTGCTTGCTATGAATAGGGGAAGAGAACAGGACAGAGTATGTTGGGAATAGCAGGAAAGTTGTGGGTACAGTGCTATCTCTCTCTTCAGTGTGGCCTGGGTTCCTGAAGTGTTTTTATAACAGCCCCGGACATCACAATGCCTTCTTGTGATGTCACCACAATGCCTTATCCAATCCCTAGGGTGCTGTCAGTTTGGTCTCATCTGGGTGGCCAATCACCAGGCAGTTTGGCTGGCTAATGAGTGATGGCTTTCTTAATGACCCTTATGACATCATTGCCTGGAAACCAGGTTTTTAAGGAAAACAGGTACACTTTCCTTTAAGATGAAAAATTCATATTTGGGTTGTATTTATAGTGAAGATCATGGAAAGGCTGAAAGACTTAGCCAGTACAAAGCTAAATGTGTCACTCAGTGCCACCTTCCAATAAAACACTAACACCAATGTAAAAGAGGACATGGGCCATTAGACCCCACGAAAGGCCACAGTTGTGGGGTAAGTCAGACCACATGGCACTGGAGCAAATGCTACACTCAACTCATTTTCAAAGCTTAACTATAATTGGAGGAAATGGTAGGCATCATGTTTCATATATCTTCCCACAATAAAACTAAACCTAGAAAGGATGAAGCTGTGTCACAAGTCATTATCAGCTTGCCAAAATGACATTCTGCTCTCCTAGAAGGGGACAACAAAATCTAACCTAAGGTTCATAGCCTTAGTGTGCAGCATCCAGTCATAATGTTCTGGGGGGAGGTGTTGAGCTTGTTTCTTTCCTCAAATACAGTTAACATCATCTGAACTCCCAAGAAATCCATCACAGATGTCAGAAAATAAATGTCAAAAAGCTGAAAGTAGAAAAGTGACCAATATTTGGAAGGTAGGAGTTGTGGAAACTTGATTTGGGTCTGATATAGCTGAAGATACAGTGGAAGGGAGAGAGTCTGATTGAAGAATCTACCGCAAAGTATTATCAGAAGTGGGGTGAAAAATCGGAACTCTTTAGAATCTGCATAAGGAAGGTATGCTCTATACATACAATGGAATATTACATAGCATCAAAAAGAATGAAATCTCACCATTTACAGTGATGTGGATGTACCTAGATAGTATTATGGTAAGAGAAATAAATTGGCAAAAACAAATGCCATGTGATTTCACTCATAGGTGGAATTTAAGAAACAATACCAATGACAATAGGGGAAGGGATAGAATAAAAATAAGATGAAAACAGGGAGGGAGACAAAGCATAAGAGATTCCTAACTAGGGAACAAACAGGGTTTCTTGATGGGGCCTGGTGGGAGGTTGGGGTAAATAGGGATGGGCATTAAGGAGGGCACTTGATAGAATGAGCACTGGCTGTTCTAGGCAACTGATGCATCATTAAATTCTTCCTCTGAAATAGAGAAAAATAAAAAGAAAAAATAAAAAGAAATGTGTTTAGGAACATTATGTTATTTTTTCCCCCACTGGCATAGAGGAAGGTCCCATTAATTACTCCTTGAAAGAGTGAGCTCAGATAGAGCTATCTCCTCACAGACCAGATACACAGGCTACTGTGCTCAGGGGAGAGAAGAATAAGGAGCAGATAGTTGCTCTCTATTGCAGGGGGATAGTTGGACTTCCCTATGAGAAGAGAAGAGGAGCGTGTGGTCTAGGACTGAAGACAACCAAAGGGACATACTGGAAAAAGCTGTCAGAGGAAGCTGAAACTGAGATCATCAAAGAAAGAACAGGAAGTAAAATTGGCACAAAAGTGAAGCCAGGGTATCCCCAAGGGAACAGTGTTACCTGCGGCTCCTAGACTGGCTGATTGATGCTAATTCCAGCTAGTTTGCATTTGGGTCTCCATGACTCTCAGACAAACCATATATATATCCAGACTCACATTTTTTTTAATTGAAGCAAATTGAAATGAAATATTATATTAGCTTCAGTTGGGGAGAGGCAAGATGGCAGAGGAGTAGCAGACTGAAATGCCATCAGGTTACAGGAGTTCAGCTAGATAGCAAACCATTCTGAACACCTACAAACTCAACAGGAAATAGAAGAGAAGAAGAGCAGCGAATCTAGGAAAAGAAAATCATACACTTTCTGAAAGTGTTTTCTGAAAGGTAGGATGTGAAGAGAAGTGAATTCGAAGCTATGGAGACGGGCTGGCTTGTGGCAAGTGGTGGAGCAGTGGAGCACAAAATCGGAACATTTAGATTTCTGCTCCACTGAGGGACATTGCTCCAGAGGCTAAGCGGGGGTGGAGACCTCACAGGAACAGTGTGGTCTCAGGTCCCGTGGGGTCATGGAAAGAGCAGGGGTGTCTGACTGTAACAGAGCTCCCAGGTATCACAGAAGAGAAGACCTCTACAGAGATAGAGCCAAGGAGTGACAACTTAGGGTTACCCTAAACCTTGATCCATGGTGTAGATGGACCACTGCTTTTCGAGCAAGGACCCCACAAGTGGGAGATCTGGGGAAACTCATCTTTCTTCCCTGGGAGGAGCAGCACAGCAGGAATATGCTGAGTTTGGAGATTCCAAATGGGGCTGTGCCGCAGAGACAAAAACACTGGGTCACTGGCTGGGTGAACTCAGACTGTGTCCAGAGGAGGAGTGATTGCTTATCTCCGAGGGCACATTGAGGAGTGGACCCTAGGTCTCAGCTCCTCTGGGATGGAGATTGGGAGGCTGTCGTTTTCATCCTTGTGCTCCAGAGCTCTACAGAAAGCATTCAGGGAACAAAGGATCCTGAGAGCAAACCTGAGCAGATCTCTTATCCAGGCCCCTGGAAAGGTCAGTGCAATTCTGCCTTGGGCAAAGACATTTGAGACTCACTGCAACAGGACCCTCCCCTAGATGATCATTCAGGACCAAGCTCACTGATCAAAGAGAATAGCGAAACTCTAGAGCTAGGGAAATCAATGCGTGTAATTCATGGCTTTTTCCCCATGATCATTTAGTCTTGCAATGTTTAATTTATTAAATTAATTAATTAATTTAATTTTTTTTTCTTATTCTATTTTTTAACTTTTCCTCTTGCCTCTTTTGATGCTTTTTAACTACTTTATGTTAATAAATCAGTCCTTAAAATTTTTTTCCCTTTTTATTAATTTTTTCAGCGTAACAGTATTCATTCTTTTTGCACAACACCCAGTGCTCCATGCAAAACGTGCCCTCCCCATGACCCACCACCTGTTCCCCCAACCTCCCACCCCTGACCCTTCAAAACCCTCAGGTTGTTTTTCAGAGTCCATAGTCTCTTATGGTTCGCCTCCCCTCCCCAATGTCCATAGTCCTTAAAAATTTTTTAAACCTTCATTATTATAGTCATATTTTATCCATCCTACATGGTATTTAACTTTTCTTTTGTATACATTTAGGGCTTTTTTTCCCCAAAGTTTTTGGGATACAGTTTCTTTTAATAGACCAAAATATACCCTAAGTCTAGCACATGGCTTTTTCTAGTCTCCAGCCTGACCACATTCCTCTTCTCCTTTTTTTTCTTTATTTTTCCAATCAAATTATCTTATCAATTCTATTTTTATAATTTTTGTAATTTTCATCTGTACAGTCATATTTCATCCCTGCATTTTGCTTACACTTAATTTTGTGTATATATATTTTTTTCTTTCCTTAAAGTTTTGGGAGGTAGTTTCTTCTAATAGAACAAAATACACCCAGAATCAAGTGGGTGGTTCTGTGCTATTCACCAGTCTTATTTTTTTAAATATTTCATTTATTTATTTGACATACAGTGATCTCAAGTAGGCAGAGAGGCAGGCAGAGAGAGAAGAGGAAGCAGGTTCCCTGCTGAGCAGAGAGCCTGATGCAGGGCTCGATCCCAGGACCCTGGGATCATGACCTGAGCCGAAGGCAGAGGCTTTAACCCACTGAGCCACCCAGGCACCCCCACTAGCCTTATATATATTATTTATTTTCCCCCTGCATTGGATCTCTTCTGATTTGTTTGGCATACATTTTCTAGGGTCTTTTCCCTTTTATTATTTTATTCTCCCTTTCATATATTCTTATTTCTATAAAATGATAAAGCAGAAAAACTCATCACACACAAAAAAGAGTAAGAGACAGTACCTACAGTTAGGGACCTAATCAATATGGACATTTTTAATATGTCACAACTAGAGTTCAGAAAAATGATTTTCATGGTGCTAGTTGAGCCCCAAAAAGGCATAGAAGATGTTAGAGAAACACTTTCTTGATAAATGAGATTCCTTTATGGAGAAATAAGAGAATTACAATCTAATGAACTTGAAATTTTAAAAAAAGCAATTAATGAATTGCAATTAAAAAAAAAAACGGAGGTTCTTACTGCTAAGATAAATGAGGCTGAAGAGAGAATTGGTGACATAGAAGACCAAATGACAGAGAGTAAAGAAGCTGAGCAAAAGGGAAACAAACAACTATTGGACAATGAAGGGAGAATTCAAGAGATATGTAATACTATAAGACAAAACAATATTAGAATAATTGGGATTCCAGTAGAAGAAGAGAGAGAGGGGAATAAGGTATATTGGAGCGAATTATAGTAGAGAATCTCCCTTATATGGCAGAGGGAACAAGCAACAAAATACAGGACGCACAGAAAACCCACTCAAAAATCAATAAAAATATGTACACACCCCATCATCTAATAGTAAAACTTACAAGTCTTAGTGACAAAGAAATGATCATGAAAGCAGCTCAGGACAAGAAGTCTGTAACATACAATGGTAGAAATATTAGATTGTCAGCAGACTTACCCACAGAGACCTGGCAGGACAGAAAGAACTGGCATGATATATTCAGAGAACTAAATGAAAAAAAAAAATGCAGTCAAGAATAGAACAGGTAGGTTATCACTGCAAATAGAAGGAGAGATAAAAAGCTTCCAAGGCAAACAAAAATTAAAAGAATTTACAAACACCAAATCAGCCCTACAGGAAATATTGAAAGAGGCCCTCTAAGCAAAGAGAGATCCTAAAACTAATAGACCAGAAAGGAACAGAGACAATATACCATAACAGTCACCTTACAGGCAGTACAATGGTACGAAATTCATATCTTTCAATAGTCACCCTGAATGTAAATGGGCAAAATGCCCCAATCAAAAGACACAAGGCATCAGAATGGATTAAAAAAAAGTCAATATGCTATTTACAGGAAACTCATTTAAACTCATTTTATACCCAAAGACGCCTCCAGATTTAAAGTGAGGGAATGGAAGAAAATTTACCATGCTAATGGGCATCAAAAGAAAGTTAGAATGGAATTACTTATATCATATAAATTATATTTTAAGTCTAATGCTATAATAGGAGATGAGGAAGGACACTATATCATACTCAAAGTGTCTGTCCAACTGGAGGCTCTAACAATTTTAAATATCTATGCCCCTCACATGGGAGCAGCCAACTGTATAAACCAATTAATAGCAAAATCAAAGAAATACACCAACAATAATACAATAATAGTAGGGGACATTAACACCCCCTACACTGAAATGGACAGATCTTCCAAGCAGAAGATCAACATAGAAAATAAAGCTTTAGATGACACACTGGACCAGATGGGCATCACAGATATACTCAGAATATTCCATCCCAAAGCAACAGAGTACACATTCTTCTCGAGTGTACATGGAACACTCTCCAGGATAGATCACATTGAGGGTCACAAATCAGGCCTCAGTCAGTACCAAAAGACTGGGATCATTCCCTACACATTTTCAGACCACAATGCTCTGAAGCTTGAACTCAGTCACAAGAGGAAAGTTGGAAAGAACTCAAATACATGGAGACTAAAGTGTATCCTACTAAAGAATGAATGGGTCCACTAGGAAATTAAAGAAGAATTGATGAATTCATGTATATAAGTGAAAATGAAAGCACAACTGCTCAAACATCTTTAGGACACAGCAAAGGTGGTGCTGAGATGAAAGAATATAGCGATGCACGAATTTCTCAAGAAGCAAGAAAGGTCTCAAGTACACAACCTAACCCTACATCTGAAGGAGCTTGAGAAAGAACAATAAACACAGCCTGAACCCAGCAGGACAAGAGAAATAATAAAGATCAGAGTAGTAATCATTGAAATAGGAAACAGAAGAACAATAGATCAAATTGATGAAACTAGGAACTGATTCTTTGAAAGAATTAATAAGATTGATAAACCCCTAGACGCACTTACCAAAAAAAGAGAGAGAGAGAGAAAGGGCCCAAATAAATAAAATCAGGAATGAAAGAGAGAGATCACAACCAACAGCAAAGAAATACAAACAATTATAAGAACATATCATGAGCAACTATAGGTCAGCAAATGTGAAAATCTGGAATAAATGGATGCATTCTTAGAGACATATAAACTACCAAAACTGAACCAGGAAGAAATAGGAAACCTGGACAGACCCTTAACCAGTAAGGAGATTGAAGCAGTCATCAAAAATCTCCCAGTAAACAAGAGCCCAGGGCCACATGGTTTCGCAGGGAAATTCTACCAAACATTTAAAGAAAAATTAATACCTATTCCCCTGAAATTGTTCCAAAAAAATTAAAATGGAAGGAAAACTTCCAAACTCATTTTATGAGGCCAGAATTACCTTGATCCCAAAACCAAAGACCCCATCAGGAAAGGGAATTACAGACCAATATCCTTCATGAACACAGATGTGAAAATTCTCATCAAAATACTAGCCAATAGAATACAACAGTACAATTAAAGTATTATTCACCATGACGTAGTGAGATTCATTCCTGTGCTGCAAGGTTGGTTCAACATCTGCACATCAATCAATGTGATACAATGCATTAATAAAAGAAAGAACAAGAACTATATGATCCTCTCAATAGATGCTGAAAAAGAATTTGACAAAGTACAGCATCCTTTCTCAATTAAAACTCTTCACGGTGTAGGGATATAGGGTACATATGTGAATATCATAAAAGCCATCTATGAAAAACCCACAGTGAATATCATCCACAATGGAAGAAAACCTGAGAGCTTTTTCCCTAAGGTCAGGAATATGGCAGGGCTTTCCTCTATCACCAATGCTATTTAATATAGTACTAGAAGCCCTAGCTTCAGCAGATGACAAAAAGAAATAAAAGATATCCTAATTGGCTAAGGAGAAATCAAACTGTCACTCTTTGCAGATGATATGATTCTTTATGTGGAAAACCCAGAAGACTCCATTCCCAAACTTCTAGAACTCATACAAAATTCAGCAATGTGTCAGGATATAAAATCAATGAACAAAAATTAGTTGCATTTCTATACAGCAAGAGGAAGACAGAAGAAAAAGAAATTAAGGAGTCAATCCCATTTACAATTGGGCCCAAAACCATAAGATACCTAGGAATAAATCTAACCAAAGAGGCAAGGAATCTATACTCAGACGAGATCGGGCACGTTCAGGGTGGTATGGCCGTAGACTAGGAATCTATACTCAGAAAACTGCAGAATACTGAGGAAAGAAATTGAGGAAGACACAAAGAAATGGAAAAAATATTGTGAAAATATTGTGAAAATGTCTATGCTACCTACTTCAATCTACACATTTTTTTCCATTTTTTAATTAATTTATTTTTTCAACGTAACAGTATTCATTGTTTTTGCACAACACCCAGTGCTCCATGCAAAACGTGCCCTCCCTATTACCCACCACCTGTTCCCCCAACCTCCCAACCCTGACCCTTCAAAACCCTCAGGTTATTTTTCAGAATCCATACACATTTAATGTAATTCCTATCACAGTATCATCATTTTTTTTCAAAGAAACAGAAAAACTATAATCCCAAAATTTATATGGAACCAGAAAATACCCCAATAGCCAGAGAGATGTTGAAAAAGAAAACCAAAATTGGCACCACACAATTCTAGACTTCAAGCTCCATTACAAAGCTGTAGTCATCAAGACAGTATAGTACTAGCACAAAAACAGACACACATATCAAAGGAAAAGAACAGACAACCCAGAAATGGACCCTCAACTCTATGGTCAACTAACCTTTGACAAAGCAAGAAAGAATGTCCAATGAAAAAAAGACAGTCTATTCAACAATTGTTGGGAAAATTGGACAGCCACATACAGAAGAATGGAAATGGACCATTTCCTTACACCACACATGAAAATAGACTCAGAATTCAGGAAAGACCTCAATGTGAGACAGGAGTCTGTCAAAATCCTTGAGGAGAACACAGGTAGCAACATCTTCTACCTCACCCACAGCAACTTCTTCCTAGAAATATTGCCAATGGCAAGGGATGCAAGGGCAAAAATGAACTATTGGGATTTCATCAAGATCAAACACTTTTGCACAGCATTTGAAACAGTCAATAAAACCAAAAGACAACCAACAGAATTTGAGAAGATATTTGCAAATGACATATCAGATAAAGGGCTAGTTTCCAAAATCAATAAAGAATTCTTCAAACTCAACACCAAAATAACAAATAATCCAATCAAGAAATGGGCAGAAGACATGAACAGACATTTCTGCAATGAAGACATGCAAATAGTCAATAGACACGTGAACAAATGTTCAACCTCACCCGACATCAGGGAAATACAAATCAAAAGTACCATTAGTTACCACCTCACACTGGTCAGAATGGCTAAAATTAACCAGTCAGGAAATGACTAGTGTTGGCGAAGATGCAAGAAAAAGGTAGCTTCCCACATTGTTGGTGGGAATGCAAGTTGGTGTAGCCGCTCTGGAAAACAGTATGGATGGTCCCCCAAAAGTTGAAAATAGAGCTACCCCATGACCCAGCCATTGCACTACTGAATATTGACCCTACAGATACAAATGTAGTGATCCAAAGGGGCACATGCCCCCAAATGTTTATCACAGCACTCTCCACAATATAAAAATTATAATAAGAACCTAGATGTCCATCAACAGATGAGTGGATAAAGATGTGGTATATATTTCAATGGAATACTATGCATCCATCAAAAAAATCTTGCCATTTGCAGTGAGGTGGATGGAATGAGATGGTATTGTGCTAAATAAAATATGTAAATCCGAGAAAAGCAATTATCATACAATCTCACTGAGAGGGAAAAAATGAAACAAGATGAAAGCAGAGAGGGAGACAAACCATAAGAGACT
Source organism: Meles meles (assembly GCF_922984935.1). Lineage (NCBI taxonomy): Eukaryota > Metazoa > Chordata > Mammalia > Carnivora > Mustelidae > Meles > Meles meles. The sequence goes on from NW_025721149.1 coordinate 286,699, forward strand.
ATTAATCTCTAGAAACAAACTGAGGGCTGCTGGAGGGGGATTTGGGGTGGCTAGGTGATGGATATTGGGGAGAATATGTGCTATAGTGAGTGTTTTAAATTGTGTAAGACTGATAAATCACAATTCTGTACCCCTGAAACAAATATACATTATATGTTAAGGAAAAAAAAAAAAGAATTGATGTACCTCAGTCTCTCAGACATTTCTAAGACCAAAACCATCAGACAGTTGAAGAAGTGTTTATATGAAAGACAGACAGACAGACACACACACACACACACACACACATGGACTTAAAAATGATTGGCATAAATGAAAGCTCCCTTTACAAAAATCTGATGTCTTCAGAGCATATGAGAAGTTGTTAAATCCAAAGTAAAAATGTCATGTGTTGTTTAAATTGAAGTGCTAAATAACAATAGAAAATTTCTTAAAAATAAATGCTAATAATTCATATAATAAATTTAATAAAAATTTCAAAAAACAATTTGATGAAAATCTACCAAAAAAAAAAAAAAAACTGAAACACAAACTTTGAGATTAGAACAGATATGAGAATGAGAAGAATAATATAAGAGGACTCAACATATAATTATGGGCATTTCTATTAATATATATGACATTGATCCATTGTCAAAAAATATTTATGTATATATCATTATTAAAAACACTTTTTTTGGAGTCAAGATGGCAGAGAAGTAGTAGGCTGAGACGACATCAGGTAGCAGGAGATCAGCTTGATAGCTTATTAAACCATTGTGATCACCTACAAATCCAACAGGAGATTGAAGAAATGAAGAGCAACAATTCTAGAAACAGAAAATCAATGTCCTTCTGAAAGGTAGGACTGGCGGAGAAGTGATTCCAAAGCGACAGGAAGATAGACCGTGTGGGGAGGGTCCAGCTTCTGACAAGCGGCAGAAGAAAGGATCACAGAATCAGGACCTTTAAAAGTCTGCCCCATTGAGGGACATTGCTCCAGAGGCTAAACTGGGGTGAAGCCCATACGAGGTCAGCGTGGCCCCAGGTCCCACAGGGTCACAGAAGGATCGGGGGTGTCTGAGTGTTGCAGAGTTCACAGGTATTAGAGCGGGTAAGCTGGCTACAGAGAGAGAGCTGAGGAGTGAGCTCTCAATTCCGGGTTACCTGTAAAAGGCTGGGTGAGCTTGGAGCACAGAAGGAGGCCAGAGAGACGGGAGTGATTGAGCGCTTTTCTCTGAGGGTGCACTGAGGAGTGGGACCCCGAACTCTTGGATCCTCTGGGCCAGAGATTGGGAGGCTGCCATTTTCATTCCTGTCCTCTAGAATTCTATGGAAAGAGTTCAGGGAACAAAAGTTCCTGAAAGCAAACCTGAGCTAATTACTTAGCCTGGCGCCTGGTAAGGGTGGTAAAATTCCACCTCTGGCAATGACACTTGCGAATCATTTCAACAGGCCCCTACCCCAGAAGATCAACAAGAAATCCAGCCAAGACCAAGTTCACTTACTAGGAAGTGCGGCTTCCAGTCTGCGAATGGGAGAAGAATGAGGTACAAACAAGTCAGCTGCAAGAGAAAGGGAGTGAACCACAGTAGAAAAGACTGTTGCCCCAAACAACTCCTCAGTCTCACTTTTATTAGATAGAAACAGTAACCAACAGAAGAGCCAAAGAAGGCCAAACATTAATCACATGCCTTGTAGATATACAAGAAGGAGGGCAAAATGTCTGTACAAGCAGTATAAAGTTTATAGTTGAAAAATCACATTCAAATGACTTATCTAAGGTGCTATTCAGTTGGCGGGGGGAGATAACAGAAAAATGAAGAAGGCAGCACTCTGCCCTGAGCGGGCCGGGCATTCCCTGTTGCTTGGCTTCCATGAAGCAGGCAGCGTTTTGCCCTGAGCTAGCTGGGCAACTTCAGCTGCTCAGTTTCAAGGCCGTGTATAATCCTCTCCTCCAGAGGCCTGTTGCCAGTGCGCATTTTTCTTAAGGCTATAACTAAATGTGCTTGGTACCAGTAAAATTTCCCATGAGTTATATTTTTAAAGAGTACATTGTTCTGAGGGGCAATTGCAAAGGAGAACAACAGAATTCCAGAGGAGGCGAAAGCAAAGCATGGAATTCATGGCTTTTACTCTATGATTCTTGAGTCTTGCAGTTAGTTATTTTTTTAAATTTTGTTTCCTACTGCTATTTTTTTTAACTTTTACCCATTCCTCTTTTAACATTTAACTAGTTTATCTTAACAATACCTTACATAAAGAAAATAATAATCTTTTTTGAACCTTCATTATTATAGTCATATTGTATCCTTCATTGTATCTAAATTTATTTTTTTGTATACACATAGAGTTGTTCTTCTAAAAAATTTGGGGTACAGCTTCTTCTAATAGATAGAAGCTCCAGGCTTGTTTTAGCCTCCAGCCTGAGCAAATACTCTCCACTTTCTTTTTCTTTATTCTCCTAAACAACTTACTTTATCAACTCCTTTTTTAGAAATTAATTTTTTTTTCATCCTTTATAGGCATAGTCCATCCCTTCATTGTTTTTACCCTTATATATAATATTCATTCCTTAAAATTTGGGGAAGTAGTTTCTTCTAAGAAATCAAAATATTCCCCAAGTTAAGTGGGTGACTCTGTTCTAGCCACCATTCTAATATGTATCTATCTATCTGTCTGGATATATATATATATATATATATATCTGTTATATTTTTTCTTTATTTGTTTTCATTTTTTAACTTTTTTTTCAGAACTTCTTATTTATTTATTTATTTTCAGCATAACAGTATTCATTGTTTTTGCACCACACTCAGTGCTCCATGCAATATGTGCCCTCCCCAATACACACCACCTGGTTCTCCAACCTCCCACCCCCCGCCCCTTCAAAACCCACAGGTTAGTTTTCAGAGTACATAGTCTCTCATGGTTCATATCCCCTTCCAATTTCCCTCAACTCCCTTCTCCTCTCCATCTCCCCATGTCCTCCATATTCTTTATTATGCTCCACAAATAAGTGAAACCATATGATAATTCACTCTCTCTGCTTGACTTATTTTGCTCAGCATAATCTCTTCCAGTCCCGTCCATGTTGCTACAAAAGTTGGTATTCATTTTTTCTGGTGGAGGCTTAATACTCCATTATGTATATGTACCATATCTTCCTTACCCATTTGTCCATTGAAGGGCATCATGGTTCTTTCCACAGTTTGGCAACCGTAGCCATTGCTGCTATAAACATTGGGGTACAGATGGCTCTTCTGGTCACTGCATCTATATCTTTGGGGTAAATATCCAGTAGTGCAATTACAGGGTCATAGGGAAGCTCTATTATTAATTTATTTTGGAATCTCCACACTGTTCCCCAAAGTGGTTGCACCAGCTTGCATTCCCACCAACAGTGGAAGAGGGTTCCCCTTTCTCCACTTCCTCTCCAACACACGTTGTTTTCAGATTGATAATTTTGGCCATTCTAACTGGTGTGAGGTGATATCTCACTGTGGTTTTAATTTGAATCTACCTGATGGCTACTGATGATGAGCATTTTTCATGTGTCTGATAGCCATTTGCATGTCTTCATTGGAGAAGTGTCTGTTCATATCTTCTGCCCACTTTTTGATAGGATTATCTGTTTTGTGTGTGTTGAGTTTGAGGAATTCTTTATAGATCCTGGATATCAACCTTTTGTCTGTACTGTCATTTGCAATATCTTCTCCCATTCCGTGGGTTGCCTTTTTATTTTGTTGACTGTTTTCTTTGCTGTGCAGAAGCTATTGATTTTGATGAAGTCCCAAAAGTTCATTTTCACTTTTGTTTCCTTTGCCTTTGGAGACATATCTTGAAAGAAGTTGCTGTGGCTGATATCGAAGAGGTTACTGCCTATGTTCTCCGCTAGGATTCTGATGGATTCCTGTCTCACGTTGAGGTCTTTTATCCATTTCGAGTTTATCTTTGTGTATGGTGTAAAAGAATGGTCGAGTTTCATTCTTCTACATATCGCTGTCCAGTATTCCCAGCACCATTTATTGAAGAGACTTTTTTCCACTGTATATTTTTTCCTGTTTTGTCAAAGATTATTTGACCATAGAGTTGAGGGTCCATATCTGTGCTCTCTACTTTGTTCCACTGTTATATGTGTCTGTATTTATGCCAGTACCATGCTGTCTTGGTGATCATAGCTTTGTAGTAAAGCTTGAAATCAGGTAACGTGATGCCACCAGTTTTGTTTTTGTTTTTCAACATTTCCTTAGCAATTTGGGTTCTCTTCTGATTCCATAAAAATTTTAGGGTTATTTTTTCCATCTCTTTGAAAAATACCAGTGGATTTTTTATCAGAATGGCATTAAAAGTATAGATTGCTCTAGGCAGTATAGACATTTTAACAATGTTTATTCTTCCAATCCAAGAGCATGGAACGGTCTTCCATCTTTTTGTGTCTTCTTCAATTTCTTTCATGAGCGTTCTGTAGTTCCTCAAGTACAGATCTGTTACCACTTTTGATAGGTTTATTCCCAGGTATCTTATGGTTCTTGGTGATAGAGTAAATGGAATAGATTCTCTAATTTCCCTTTATGTATTATCATTGTTAGTGTATAAGAAAGATACTGATTTCTGTCCATTGACTTTGTATTTTGCCACGTTACTGAATTGCTGTATGAGTTCTAGGAGTTTGGGGGTGGAGTCTTTGGGGTTTTCCATATAAAGAATCATGTCATCTGCGAAGAGAGAGAGTTTGACTTCTTCCTTGCCAATTTGGATACCTTGTATTTCTCTTTGTTGCCTGATTGCCATTGCTAGTACTTCAAATACTATATTGAACAAGAATGGTGAGAGTGGGCATCCTTGTCGTGTTCCTGATCTCAACAGGAAGGCTGCAAGCTTTTTCCCATTGAGGAAAATATTTGCTGTGGGTCTTTCATAGATAGATATTATGAAGTTCAGGAATGTTCCCTCTATCCCTATACTTTGAAGCGTTTTAATCAGGAATGGATGCTGGATTTTGTCAAATGTTTTTTCTTCATCAATTGAGAGGACCATGTGGTTCTTCTCTCTTCTCTTATTGATTTGTTCTATCACATTGACTGATTTGCGAATGTTGAACCATTCTTGTAATCCAGGGGTGAATCCCACCTGGTCATGGTGGATAATCTTTTTAATGTGCTGCTGGATCCTGTCTGCTAGGTTCATGTTGAGAAACTTAGCATTCATTTTCATCAGTGATATGGTCTGAAATTCTCCTTTTTGGTAGGGTCTTTGCCTGGTTTGGGGATCAGAGTATTGCTGGCTTCATAAAAAGAGTCTGGAAGTTTTCCTTCTTCTTAAATTTTTTGAAACACCTTCAGGAAATTGGTGTTAATCTTCTTTGAAAGTTTGGTAGAATTCCTCAGGGAATCGGTCAGGTCCTGGGCTCTTGTTTTGGGGGTGGTTTTTGATCACTGCTTCACTCTTGTTACTAGATATTGGTCTATTCAGTTTGTCAATTTCTTCCTGGTTCAATTTTGGGAGTTTATAGTTTTCCAGGAATGCATCCATTTCATCTAGGTTGCTTAGCTTATTGGCATATAACTGTTGGTAATAATTTTTAATGATTGTTTCTATTTCCTTGGTGTTAGTTGTGATCTCTCCCTTTTCATTCATAATTTTATTAATTTGGGCTTTCTCTCCTTTCTTTTGGATTAGTGTGGCCAATGGTTTATCGCTCTTATTGATTCTTTCAAAAAAATGAGCTTCTACTTTCACGGATACATTCTACTGTATCTCTGGTTTCTACCTATTGATCTCTGCTCTAATCTTGATTATTTCCCTTCTTGCATGTGGAGTTGGTTTGATTTGTTGTTGATTCTCCCGTTCTTTAAGGGGTAGAGACAGCTGGTGTATTCTGGATTTTTAAATTTTTTTTTGAGGGAGGCTTGGATGGCTATGTATTTCCCCCTTAGATCCGCCTTTGCTGTATCCCTTTGGTTCTGGACCAAAGTTTCTTCGTTCTCATTGGTATCCATGAATTGTTTATGTTCTTCTTTGATATCCTGTTTGATCCAAGCATTCTTAAGCAAGGTGGTCTTTAGCTACCAGGTGGTTATATTCCTTCTGAACTTTTTCTCATGATTGAGCTCCAGTTTCAAAGCATTGTGATCTGAGAATATGCAGGGAATAAAGTCAGTATTTTGGTATCGGTTGAGTCCTGTTTTGTGACCCAGTATGTGGTCTATTCTGGAGAAGGTTCCATGTGCACTTGAGAAGAATGACTATTCTGTTGTTTTAGGGTGGAATGTTCTGTGTATGTCTATGAGGTCCATCTGGTCCAATGTTTCATTCAATGCTCTTCTTTCTTTATTGATTTTCTGCTTCAATGATCTGTCTATTACTGAGAGAGGCGTGATAAGATCTCCCTACTATTAATGTATTCATATCAATATGATTCTTTATCTTGATTAATAGTTTTCTTATGCAATTGGCTTCTCCCATATTGGGGCTGTAGATATTACAATTGTTAGAACACCTTGGTTAACCTTAACCTTAACCTCTTAAGAATTATGTAGTGTCCTTCTGTATCTCTGACTACAGTCTTTAGTTTAAAATCTAATTTATCTGATATAAGAATCACTATCCTGGCCTTCTTTTGAGGCTCATTGGCACGAAAGATGCTTCTCCATCCCTTCCCTTACAGTCCGGTTGTACCTTTAATTTCAAAATGGGTCTCTTGTAGACTACATATGGATGGGTCCTGTCGTGTTAACCAATCTGCAAACCTGTGTTATTTTATGGGCGCATTTAGGCCATTCACATTGAGAGTGATTATTGTTAGATACGTTTTTATTGACATCGTGTTACTTTTGAAGTCTTTCTTTCTGTATATTGTCTCTATATTTCTGTTCAATGTAATTCTTAGGATTTTTTCTCATTTATAGACCCCCCCTTAATATTTCCTGCATTGTGGCTTGGTGGTTGCATAGTCTTTTAAGCCTTGCCGGTCTTGGAAACTCTTTATCTCTCCATCCATTTTGAATGTCAGTCTTGCTGGATAAAGTATTCTTGGCTGCATGTTCTTCTCATTTAGTACTCTGAATATATTTTGCCAGCCTGTACTGGTTTACCAGGTATCTGTGGACAGGTCTGACGTTATTCTAATGGGCTTTCCTCTGTATGTAAGCAGTTTCTTTGTCCTAGCTGCTTTTAAGAGGGTCTGTCTAGAATTATAATTCTTCATTCTAACTATCAGGTGTCACGAGGACTATGGAGAATCTAAAATCTTGAGGGGAAATGGCTCTGTCTCTAGTACATGATCGTTGTTTCCATTCGTGAGATTGGGAAAATTTTCATAGATAACTTCTTCCACTATATCTTCTAGACTTCTTTCTTTTTCCTCCCCTTCAGGGATTCCAATAATTCTGTCGTTGGAATGTTTCATGGCATCGTTTATTTCCCTGATTCTGTTTCTGTGACTTCTGAGCTGTTTGTTCCAGGCTTCCTCCTGATTATTTCTCTCTATCTGTTTGTCCTCCAGATCACTAATTCTATCTTCTGTCTCAGTTACCCTAGCTTTTAGGGAAATTAGAGTATATTGGAACTCATGGAGAGCATTTTGTTCATCATCCCTGGTGTCTTTCAGTTCTGCCCTAATCAATTCTGTTTGTTCATCCATGGCTTTCTCCAACCTAGCTATTGCCTGGAGAATTGTTAGCCTGAATTCCTTTTCTGACATATTGTCTATGTCGATAGCCATTAGCTCTGTTGCAGAAGGTCCATCCTTTGTATTTTTCTTCTGTTGGGCATTCCTCCTCCTAGTCATTTTGGTAAGAGTTGACTGAACAGTTGCAGCTGGATATATCGACTGTGGTGCAGTCAAGGTGCACCCTGGAACGCTTCTGTGCAATCAGGATTCCCCTCCCAAATGAGAGAAAAAAGAAAAGAAAAAGAAATAGAGAGAAAAAAAAAGAAAAGAGAGAGAGAGAGAGAGAGACAGGAAAAAAAGGGAAGATAAAAGAGAAGGCTCAGCCCAAAAGGGCTCCAAGGTAAAATTTATGAAATATACAAACAAAAACAGACAAACAAAAAGACTGATAAAAGTATATGACAAGAGAAAAAACTATATATATATATATATAAAAAAGCAAAAAAAAGGAAGAACCTCATCAAAAAGAACTCCAAGTATAAGATTTATATACTATCAGGACAAACACAAATACACAGAAACAGTGGCAGAAGGAAAAGATGGGAGAGTGGTTATAAATTCTCAGTGTGGACAAGGAAGGTTATTTTGATTCTTCCTGGATGTATCTTGATGTTTTTGTTAACGGACTCAACTTTCCTAAGATACAGGGGGATTAAAAATTGGTTGCCTATAAGGGTAGCATTGATTGGAGAAAGGGGATTACCTTGAAGTTTAACTCTATATGCATATTAGAAAATAAAAATTAAAAAGTATAAACTAGACTAAACTAAACTAAATTTTAAAAAATTTAAAATTTAAAAAAATTAAAAAATTTCAAAAAATAGAAAAGCAAAAGTAAAACACGGGTGTATGTATCAAAAAGTTCAGGTTAGAAGGTTTTTAAGGAATTTGATGTACTGGACATCTCACTGTGGTGGTAAAAAGGTTAAAAAATTAACTATATGTATAAAAAAATGTACCAGAATAGTGGTAATGAGTTAAAAATAAAAGTTGTATTTATGAAGTAGTGTTGGTTGTTCTCTTGTCATCTTTTTTTTTTTTTCTTCCTTCCTGGTTGGTTGTTTTGGGGAGGGGCCTGCCACGTGGGTTTTCAGTCAATGATGTTCCCTGAGTTAGGTCCTCCTGCCCCCCCTCAAGGGGGTGGTCTCTGAAGAAACCGTTTTTGCAGGCTTTTGTTCTCTGGAGGTTTTTATGTTTGTTCATCTCTTTTCTCTCGCCTTGACAGCTTTTGATGGTTTTTGGAGGTTTGGAGGAGAGCAAACTGCACTGCGACCTCCCTCTCAGAGAGAAGTCTCAGAATGTTCTGCAGAGCTGCTGGCAGAGTAGGTTCTGATTTATAGTTCCTGGGGATGCAGGATCTCCTCCTTGTACCCTATACCAGGGGAGCATCGGCTGTCTGGGCAGCTTCAGACTGCCAGAGAGGTTCCAAGAAGCAATCGCACACTGAGATTTTCCCGCTGGTCCAGGCTGGGAATGCTTGGTTTTTCCGGGTGCCAGAACTCCCTGCTAGCACCTGTGAGCACCTCTCCCAGGGGAGGATGTGGTACCTGCGCTTTTCAGGATTGCCTTCTGGCGAGGATCCAGGCCCTCACGGGAGCTGGACTCCATGTGTTCTCAGGCGCGCTGGCAGCTCAGGTGCGCTGGTGGCTCAGGGACCAAGACCTGGTTTCTCTGCCACACTCTCTCTGGCCCAGCACCAGTGGAGGCTGTCCTGGCTCTGGGGACTTAAGCCCCTGTCCTTAACTTTTGAGTGCTTTCAACCAGACTCCAAGCTAATGCTGGTCCCCAGACACAGGGCACTCTCGTATGGGGTATCACTTTCCAATCATTCACCTCTGGTGGCTCCCTCCCCCTTTTGTTTATCTTATGATATCAGTCCGATGTTCCCACTCTGCTTTACCTGCCCACTGGTGTCTTCTGCTATTGTAGAGATACAGATGTGTATAATTCTGATATCAGTCTGATTTCATGGGTGATCTGAGTTCTTTGGTACTTAATCAGCTCACTTTAGGGTACAGGTTGAAACGGCGCCTCTTTCTACTTCCCTGCCATCTTGACTCCCCCCTTTATTCTGAAATTCTTTTTGTCCCCTTTCTCCCCCCCATGATTTAGCGTCTCTTCTGTTTTGGTTAAAGCACATTTTCCTGGGGTCTTTGCAACACTTTTAGTATTTTATTTACTTCTTCATATATTCTTATCTGGGCAAAGGGACAAAGAAGAAACACACACACACACACACACACACACAAAGAATAAGCAGCAGTACTGAAGGCAAAGACCTAACCAAAACAGACATTGGTAATATATCAGATCTAGAGTTCAGAATGGTGATTCTCAAGGTTCTAGTCAGACTCATAAAAGGCATGGAAGAGCTTAGAGAATCTCTCTCCAGAGAGATAACAGCCCTTTCTGGAGAAATAAAAGAACTGAAATCTAACCAAGTTGAAATTTAAAAAGCTATTAATGAGGTGCAATAAAAAATGGAGGCCCTTACTACTAGGATAAATGAGGCAGAAGAAAAAATTAGTGATATAGAAGACCAAATGACAAAGAATAAAGAAGCTGAGCAAAAGAGAGACAAACAATTACTGGATCACCAGGGGAGAATTCAAGAGATAAGTGACACCATAATACGAAATGACAAGAATAATTGGGATTCCAGAAGAAGACAATAGAGAGAGGAGAACAGAAGGTATATTGGAGAGAATTATTGTAGAGAATTTCCCTAATGTGGCAAAGGGAACAAGCATCAAAATCCAGGAGGTGCAGAGAACCCCACTCAAATTCAATAAGAATAGGTCCACACGCCATCCCCTAATAGTAAGATTTAAAAGTCTTAATGACAAAGAGAACATCCTGAAAACATTCCGGGAAAAGAAGTCTATAACATACAAGGGTAAAAATATTAGATTGGCAGTGGACTTGTCCACAGAAGCCTGGCAGGACAGAAAGAACTGGCATGATATATTCAGTGCACTAATCGAGAAAAATATGCAGCCAAGAATACTATACCCATCTAGGCTATCATTGAAAATAGAAGGAGAGATAAAAAGCTTCCAGGACAAACAAAAACTGAAAGAATTTGCAAACACCAAACCAGCTCTATAGGAAATATTGAAAGGGGTCCTCTAAGAAAAGAGAAAGCCTAAAAGTAGTAGATCAGAAAGGAAGAGAGACAATAAACAGTAACAGTCACCTTACAGGCAATACAATGGCAGTAAATTAATCTATCTCAATTGTTACCCTGAATGTGAATGGGTTAAATGCCCCAATCAAAAGACATAGGATATCAGAATGGATTAAAAAAAAAAACAAAACCCATCAATATGCTGCCTATAAGTAACTCATTTTAGACCCGAAGATACCTCCAGATTTAATGTGAGAAAATGGAAGACAATTTACCATGCTAATAGACATCAGAAGAAAGCTGGGGTGGCAGTCCTTATATCAGATCAATTAGATTTTAAGGCAAAAACTATAATAAGAGATGAGGAAGCACACTATATCATACTCACACGGTCTGTCCAACAAGAGGATCTTACAATTTTAAATATCTATGGCCCTAACATGAGAGCAGCCAACTATATAAACCAATTAATAACAAAATCAAAGAAACACATCAATCATAATACAATAATAGTAGGGGAATTTAACACTCCCCTCACTGAAATGGACAAATCATCCAAGCAAAAGATCAACAAGGAAATAAAGGCCTTAAATGACACACTGGACCTGATGGACATCACAGATATATTCAGAACATTTCATCCCAAAGCAACAGAATACACATTCTTCTCTAGTGCACATGGAACCTTCTCCAGAATAGATCACATCCTGGGTCACAAATCAGTTCTCAACCGGTGTCAAAATATTAGGATCATTCCCTGCATATTTTCAGACCACAACGCTCTGAAGCTAGAGCTCAATCACAAGAGGAAAGCTGGAAGGAACCCAAATACATGGAGACTAAACAGCATCCTTCTAAAGAATGAATGGGTCAACCAGGAAATTAAAGAAAAATTGAAAAAAATTCATGGAAACAAATGTTAATGAAAACACAACAGCTCAAAATTTGTGGGACACAAAAAAGGCAGTCCTGAGAGTAAAATATGTACTGGTACAAGACTTTCTCAGGAAACAAGAAAGGTCTCAAATACACAACCTAACCCTACACTTAAAGGATCTGGAGAAAGAACAACAGAGAAAGCCTAAACCCAGCAGGAGAAGAGAAATCATAAAGATCAGAGAAGAAATCGATGAAATAGAAATAAACAAACAACAAAAAATAATAGAACAAATCAATGAAACTAGGAGCTTGCTCTTTGAAAGAATTAATAAGATTGAAAAACCCCTGGCCAGACTTACCAAAAGAAAAGAGAAAGGATCCAAATAAACAAATTCATGAATGATAGAGGAGAGATCACAACTAACACCAAAGAAATACAGATAATTATAAGAACAAACTATGAGCAACTCTATGCCAACAAATTTGAGAATCTGGAAGAAATGGATGCATTCCAAGGACATATAAACTATTACAACTGAACCAGACAGAAAAAGAAAACCTGAACAGAACCATAACCAATAAGGAGATTGAAATAGTCATCAAAAATCTCAAAAACAAACAAACAAACAAACAAACAAACAAAACAAAAGCGCAGGGCCAGACTGCTTCCCAGGGCAATTCTACCAAACATTTAAAGAAGTATTAATTCCTATTCTTCTGAAACTGTTCCAAAAAATAAAAATGGAAGAAAAACTTCCAATTATCAGGTCAGCATCACCTTGATCCCAATACCAGACAAGGATCCCATCCAAAAAGAGAATTACAGACCACTATCCTTGATGAACACAGATGCGAAAATTCTCACCAAATTACTAGCCAATAGGATCCAGCAGTACATTAAAAAGGATTATTCATCACGACCACATGGGATTTATTCCAGGGCTGCAAGATTGGTTCAACATCCACAAATCAATCAATGTGATACAATACATTAATAAAAGAAAGAACAAGAACCATATCTGATGTTGAAAAAGAATATGACAGCATCCCTTCCTGATCAAAACTCTTCAAAGTGTAGGGATAGAGGGCACATACCTCAATATTATCAAAGCCATCTATAAAAAACGCACTGCAAATATCATCCTCAATGGAGAAAAACTGAAAGATTTTAGCTAAGGTCAGGAACACGGCATGGATGTCCATTATCACCATCGCTATTCAATATAGGACTAGAAGTGCTAGCTTCAGCAATCAGAAAACAAAAAGAAATTAAAGGCACCAAAACGGCAAAGAGGAAGTCAAACTATCATTCTTTGCAGATGTTATGATACTCTATGTGGAAAACCCAAAAGACTCCACTCCAAAACTGCTAGAACTACTACAGGAATTGAGTAGTGTCAGGATATAAAATCAATGCACAGAAATCAGTTGCATTTTTTTTTTACACTAACAACAAGACAGAAGAAAAAGAAATTCAGGAGTCAATTCCATATACAATTGCATCCAATCCCATAAGATACCTAGGAATAAGCCTAACCAAAGAGGCAAAGTATCTGTACTCAGAAAACTATAAAGTACTCATGAAACAAGTTGAGGAAGACACAAAGAAATGGAAAAATGTTCCATGCTCATGGATTGGAAG